>NC_046300.1:11866920-12170380 GCF_004115265.2 Rhinolophus ferrumequinum | reverse complement strand
TGTGCACTGAAAAATACAAACTACTGCTGAGAGAATTTGAAGAGGACCCAAAGAAATGGAGGGATTTCCCTTGTTTATGAGTCAGAAGACTCGATTTTGTGAAAATGCCAGTTCTCCCCAAATTAATCTACAGAGTCATCAAAAATGCAATCGTCATCAAAATCCCAGTAGGTTTATGCTTTGGGGGTTTCTTTTGGTAGAAACTGACAAGCTGATTCTATGTTTCATATGGAAATAAAAAGGACACAGGATAGCCAAAACAAATTTGCAAGAGAAAACAGTTGAAAGACTAACATTACCCGATTTCAAGACTTACTATCAAGCTCAAGTAATCAAAACAGTATGCTATTGGCATAAAGTTAGACACATAAATTAATGAATAGAATAGAGAACCTAGAAATAGACCTGCAAAAGTACAGTCAACTGCTTTTGGACAAAGGTGCAATGGCAATGCAGTTGAGAATACATTTTCAAGCAACAGTGCTCAAACAATAGGCAAAAACATAAACGTCAATCCCTACCTTTCACCATGGACCAAAATGAACTCATAATGGTAGAAAACACAGGTCAACTCTAAGGTGGCTCAGAATTACCACAGAACATCCACACTCAATGAAAAAACCCAAGTCTTCAGGAATTTCTGAAATTCATTCGTTCTTTAAAAGAAAAAGGACTGATAGATCTAAATAATAAAACCTGAAACTATAAAACTTCTAAGAGAAAACAGGCAAAAATCTTTTTGACCTTGGTTGAAGGAAAGATTTCTTAGACATGACTGAAAAAGTATAATTTACAAATGGGGGAAAAAAAGGTAAAATGGATCTCATCAAAACTTCTCTTTGAAAGACACTGTCTTATTCATAAAATGTTCAATAAAAGGTGGATATTATTACTCCGTCTCTATCGCAAAATGTCCTTTTAAAGGAGAGCCATAAAGAAGTGTTCTTTCTGACCCCAAAACTAGAAAACGTTCTTGCTCCAAGGAAATATCTCCCCTCCACATGCCCCACTTTCTGGGTGATGTACATCTTATAAATGATTATATTTCCATTTTTGTCCAGCAACCAGGATTCTCGAGGCCAAAACCATGGCCTGACTTTAAAAGTTACACTAGACTTCAAATTTGTATGGGAACTTCATCCTATCTTCATTGTTTTATTCATGTTTTCGACTTTATTTAGGATTGCTGGACTGTAAAAAATAAACTAGCACCCAATTAAGTTTGAATTTCAGATAAACAATAAATCTTTTTTAGCATAAGTATGTTCATTTGGCATCTTGTATTTTATCTGCCAACCCTAATTTTACTGCAAACATTATTAGCCAACTCCAATACTTTATGGGAGAGATGAGATAATAAACACATACATATATATACATACAACTTGAAATATCTCAAAGTAAACTTACACTTGAATTTTAAAAACTGTCTTCAAACAATTTAAAATCACATTTGTACTGTTTACTTCCCTTTATTCAATCTACACAATACAATGCATTTCAAAATCCTTCTCATTTTATATTCTATTTTTAAAATATTGCCTGGTACAGTGTTTTGTCAAAAATTATATGGGCATAGTTACTGTCAGAGAAGAGAATATATTAACCAAGAAAGAAAGAAAAAATAACCACTTAATAATATAATGTTTTCTTCCCGTTTTATGTAAACTGTCTAAAAGCACCTTGAGAAAGGACTCACTCTGTATTGTTAGGAGATCCTTAACAAGAATTCACATTAGGCTATCAATTCTTGTTCCCCTTCATTTTAACATATCACTCCTGCCCAAATCAGCTGAAGAGGCAGCAGAAACTATCCTTAGGCTGATGAATGGTAGCAATTCCAGAGGACAGCACCCAAGGAAACACCTCTGCCCACAGCCTTGACACGGCTCCCTTTTCCTGGAGAAGCAAAGATCCTCTATCGAGAGTTTCACGGACCCCCAGGCACATTATATTTCTAACTGTGGAAATTTAGAGGGAAGAAAACCTGCCATTACCATTACTGATTTAGTTGTAAGTCTATGTATAGATCACAGACCCAGAGTACTAGAGTTTAAAAAGGAAAAAAAAAAAATCCCAAAACAAATTGAAAGTCACTGGTAGGTCAAATCGGCCTTGACTTCTGAACTTCCTGCACTGCCCTGACTAACTTTCACAATGAACTTGACATTTTCCTGGTCAATTACTAAAGAATGAGAAAACACAGCTCATTTAAAAAATCATAACCAGTCGATACAGAAGGAGATTTAAACAATTCTATTGAAGTCAGCAAAGTTGCAGGAACTATAGCAATGTCTGTCAACGCTGACTGCTAAGACGCTGGGTTTTGTGTAAAAGCTTTGGCCTGACCACCTGTCACTTTCTGTCCTTCTCTGTCTCCACCTTGGAAATTCAGGTGGAGTCTGTTACCATCGGATGAGAGAAGGATGTTCGAGACAGCCACCCAAGAAATAATCAAATGTTCCACTATTGTTTCAATTTGTGCCCCTTACAATCTGTTTTCCACACAGGAGCCACAGCGATTATCTAAAAAACTTTAATCAGATCATATCACTCTCCTGCTTAAAACCTCCAATGTCTTCTCATTGCATTGAGAAGAGTCCAAACGCTTTACTGTGTGACCCACAAGACCCTGTCTGAGCAATGCGGCCGTATGACTGGAATGAAAGTGCAAGGAGAGGCTAGACAATGAGGTCAGAGAGGAGAGCAAGAAGACACAGTCTTCAAAAACCTAAGTCAGAGCATCATTCACTGCTTGAATCGCCAATGGCTTAGATATTCTTACGGCGATACTGTAGCTAGTGGATACATGAGCATGGAGTGGAGGGGACAGGTCATGGCTAAAGACACACATTTGGGAATCCTCCCAGTAGACGCATCCCTGAAAGCAAGAAGCTGAAGGAGACCACTTATGGGGGAGTGGTCCCCCAGCCCTACCCTGTGGGCGTGGAGTTTGGAAAGCGTCTCTTTAGGGGAGACTTACCATCACTTCTACCACCACCCACTCAGAAAATTCAGTGCGGCTTTACCCTGGGGTACTGACTTCATCTCAACCTCAATGTCTTTAGAAAAAAGTCCTGGCATCATTTTCAGGGCACATAGTAGGCTACTTGGTCTTTGGCATGTGAACTGGAGAGGAGCATAAGTGGGATCAAATGGAGGAGCTGTTCTTTATCCAGAACTTCTGCAAATGCAATGCCCTTTTCCATCTCTTCCCCTGAGGCCGGAGGTGCTGTGGGGTTTCAGAGTGGGACGGCCAACTCCCACTGCCACGTTGGCACCTCACAGAGTGGGCCAGGCTTCCTCTGCCCCATCGAAGCCTTCTGCACACAAGCTTCCTTCTGTCCTACAGAAATATGTTGAAATCTCAGTCTGCTACTGCCTCCCACTTCCCCTTTCTCTTCATCATTATAACTTTATTCCTTTTGAGTCCCCGTACTTTTCCTTTAAAGGCATTTTGTGAGAGACGGGAGAGGAGTGTGTGAAAAGGAATAGTGAAAAGAGGTGGCGCTCCTGCTCAAGATTCTCTTGGCAAATCTCACGCTTACTCCATAGGATCATTTTAATAAACTAAAAAGGTGTGGACGGAATTATGATAAAATTACTTTAAACCTATGTATTAATTTGGGAAGGATTTATATTTTTCAGTCTTACCACCTGTATGCCCCTGGCATATCTCTCCATTCATTTAGATCTAATTTTATGTCTTTCAAAATGTTCTATACTGATCATGACTTGCATTTTCTTGTTACGTTTATTTTTGGCCTTTTTATGGGGGTGGTTTTAGTCACCTCTATAAAAGGATTTCCTCCCATTTCTATTTCTATAAGATTAATGCCAGTATAGAGAAAAGGTATTGGTTTTTGTGTATTATATTATATTATATGCCACCAACTTACTGAAAATTCCTTTTTAGTTCCAATCAACTTATTTCAATCTCTAGGTATGAAAATTATTTTTGGACTTAATATTTATTTGTCTTATTTTACAGCATTATCTATAACACCTCCCCCTATCACTGCTGACCGTTAGTGGGAGAAGACATTCCTACTTTTTCAATTTTAATGAAAATGTTTTCAGTGTTTCTTTTACATATTTACTATTAATTTCTAGGAAATAACTTTCAAAATGTTGGAAGATTCACTCTATCTTAAATGAAGTTTTAAAAAATGAAGAATGACTTGCTGAATTTTTTAGCATTGATTATTATGATTTTTTATTCTCCCTCAATTTCTTAAAATATGCAATTATACTTTTCTGGTGCTTGAACTATTCTTGAATTCCTAGATCAAATACTATTTGGTTATACTGGTCTTTTTATATACTGCTAGATTCAACGTTTTTTTTTTCTTTTTTTTTTTTTTTTGCAATGTTCTCCCCTATATTCGTAAGTAAAAGTGATCTTCAGTTGTTCTATATTATTTTAAAGTAGGTTATGACATTAAACTTATTATAGCTTTATGGAAATGCATCACAAAGCTTTCCATCTTTTTCTATACTTTGAATTATTTAAATAGTATAGGAGTTGTCTATTTGAAAATTTCACATGTAAAAAGCCTGTAGTATTTTAGGCCTGCAGTATTTTAATGACAGATCTTGTAAATGCACAATATCAGATTATGACAATCCAGTTGTCTGATACCTTTTTTCACATTATACTTTTTTTCTTTTGATAGTAACTAACGGAATTCTAGTATTTACCCTTCAAACTGGCAGCCCTTCTAACTGCTTGCGAAAGAAATCTTAGCAGGATAAAGAGAAAATCATTACTGCTTTCCCTGCAGCTGCAAAAAAGCAGGTTCCATTTTGCATCACAAAATCGTCCTTGAAAATGTCATTTCTACTAAAGCAATCTTGTAAGACATCTAGAAGGCAGAGAAAGTGATTGGGTCTTGTGTAATCAACGTTTAACTTTTAAAACATAAATAATTCTGATTGGCTATTTAACAATGTTTACTTTGGGGATGATACTTATATTGATATCTTTGGATTTCTACATGGTATATATATACTTATAAGATTCCTCTGTTGGATCGACATAGCCATCTTTCCCATCTGCTTGCGAAAACAAATTAGACCTTGTATATTCTTCTTTAAACAAAGAGGTTGAGAGTATTACATCATTAGGAGATCCAATTTGAACTTCTGAAGTTTGATGTTTTTAATCTATTCTGATACCAATATTGGTAATTTATAATTTTCCATAAATCACCTACTTCTCAGTAGTTCCAAAGTTAATGCCTTAATGTTACACATATTTCATATTTGGGTGGTTGTATTTCCTTTTCTCTTTCCTAATGCTATACCCATAGAATCCAAATTAAAACAGTGAGATATCGTCTTTACCTGTCAAAAGAACAAAAAACTTTTAGACTAAGAAGATGCAGTGCTGGTGAAGGTGTAGAAAAACAAGCGCATTTATATACCTTTAATTAGAATATAAACTGCTAATATCTTTTGAGAAGCTAAATGGCAATTAATATTTATAAAAATTTAAAAGCACCCTTTAATCTAGCTACCTCGCTTCTGGTTACTTGTCTAACCAAAGTAAATGCAGAAGTCCCTAAAACCATACAAAGATGTCTATTGCACGATGCTTATAATATCACTTAAGGGGAAACAATCTGGATGACCATCCACCAGGAAATCTTTGAATTGAATTGAATAAATAATTGCACATTATACTATGAACTATTATGCAGCTGTTAAAAAAACGAGATCAGTGTAGTACTGACTTAGAAAGATGTCCATAATATTGAGATAAGTAAAAAGAAAAGCAAGTTATAAAATACCTATACCATGGTCCTATTTTTAGAAATGAAAGCAAAAACATGAAAAGAAAATCAATGATATAAGTGCATGTGATTGGGTGCAAAGTAAAAAGTATGCAAGGACGCATGTGACATGTGCCACTGGTTACACTGGACGGCAGTGCCACGGTACAGGGAGAGAGGGGCTTCAGTTTTCCTTTAACCACTTCTAAATTGCTTGAATTCTCATAATGTGCTTATGATACCTTTTTTAATTCAACTATATGAAACAAATCTGCCTTCTTAACCCCTGAAAATGTTAAAAGGGGAAATTTCCTGGTCACCCATATACTGACCTAAGTCAAATGCAAGACTTGCGTTTGAGACCAATGACAAATGGCTGGAGAAACGTGAAGGGCTAACAAGCCTTTAGCAGCTCCAATATCACACTACCATGACTTCTTATGACTGCCAAAGAGTTAGCAAAGAAACCTGGAAATGTTAATCTTTGGTTATAAGAGTCAAAAAAGTATTACAGAATTATATAGTTCAGAAGTCATTAAAATTACTGTTTACTGAATCCCAGACATTGAAAAATACATGAAGTCCTCTTCATACTAAAACAATCCCTTTGTGAAAAGCTCGTATCTAAATAATAGAGGTTCGGGGTAGAGAATGTACCTGGAAAGAAAAAGAACAGGAGAGAACACATTTCTCCCTAAAAATGGTTATTTCCTTTATAAGAATGGATATTTTCAGCAAAATTGCAAGGCTATTAAAATTTACAAACCACTTCATAACACTAAAAACTTACCAACCAGACCATTTTTACAAGTGAAAGAAGAAAAGTCTCTGTACAAAACTGGTTAAACACAGTTTTGACTTTATTATCTAGACATTTAGCATGAACTCTGTAAGGTAAAATCTTAGCTTTATAAACTTATGGATCATGGGTTCAAAGAGACTGATCCAGAATTAAAACTAAAATGAGACTGACTGTCTCAAGTTTTACTCTGTAGGGAGGGCTTCTCTGCCCTGCACCTCCTTTACAGAGAGCTCTGCCCTGGGAACCTCAAGACCTGCAGGAGGCTCAGTCACGGGAGCTCAACTGGCCATTTTCCCACCAACAGAGCCGTTCGGGCAACTGATTTCAGAGCCGCGATGAAATTGTCAGAAATACCCTTGGGGTACATTATTTCAGCACGTTAACGAGGCCTCTCACAAAGTGAGTTTATTACAATCAGAGAGAAATGTTTATTAGATCAGTAATATGATTACAGAACATACTGTATGGGAAGGGCCTCAGGGAGTCATAGACAGGGTAATTTCGCAGGCATTAAATGAAACAAAAAAGCCAAACATCATTACCAAAACTGCTAACTTCACTGTATCACAGTTATGGGTAAATATCCACACTCTTAAATATCCACATTATTTTCCTGCTTCAAAAATGATGCATAATCAATAAATCAACAAACAACAAGTGCTGGCGCGGATGTGGAGAAAAGGGAACGCTTGTGCACTGTTGGTGGGATTGCAGATTGGTGCAGCCACTATGGAAAACAGTATGGAGGTATCTCAAAAACCTGAAAATGGAACTACCCTATGATCCAGTAATTCCACTCCTAGGTATCTATCTGGAGAAATCCAAAACTCCAATTCAAAAATCTTTATGCACTCCTATGTTTATTGCAGCACTATACACAATAGCCAAGACATGGAAACAACCGAAATGCTCATTGGTAGATGACTGGATTAAGAAAATGTGGTACAAATATTTATACAATGGAGTCTTACGCAGCCATAAAGAAGAAAGAAATCTTACCATTTGCAACAACATGGATGGACCTAGAGAACATTATGTTAAGTGAAATAAGTCAGACAGAGAAAGACAAATACCATATGGTCTCACTTATATGTGGAATCTAAAGAAAAGAATAAGTGAATGAACTAATCAGAAACAGTTTTGGAGACAAAGAGGAAAATCTGAGGGTTGCTAGATGGGCGGGGTGGGGGTGGGGGTAAGGGGGAAGGTGAGGGGATTAGAAAACAATCAGTAACCACAAGATGGCCACGGGGTTTTGAAAATTAATCTGGGGAACGTAATTTAGTGGTTACCAGAGGGTAAGGGGGTGGGGGGTGGGAGATGAGGGCAAGGGGGATCAAATATGTGGTGATGGAAGGAGAACTGACTCTGGGTGGTGAACACACAATGTAATTTATAGACGATATTATACAGAATTGTACACCTGAAATCTATGTAATTTTACTAACAATTGTCACCCCAATAAATTAAAAATAAATAAAATAAATTAATTAAAAAAAAACAATTAAAAAAATGATGCATAGGCATTGCGTTCTGAGTCTACATAAAATCAAACGGTTTTTTTTGCTTGTTTTGTTTTTCAGGGTGTCATAAAGTAAACAGAACAAACTCAGGGAGTCTACTGCTCATCTTAAATACAGCCCATTTCTAAAGACACCTGGGAATTATCTTTCGAGTCTGTAGCCATGATGGGTTTTTCACCACACGTTATTGTACCACTGAGAAATACAGATAATACCATCATCAACAATGACAGGACAAGCAGAATAAAGCAGACACTTGGGGGGAGGGATTTACAATGTGTCAAGTGCTGAGCTAAGAGTTCTTCATGCATTGCTCCATTAGTTCTCCCAACAACCCTCAGAGGTGTTCATTTTTTCCTTTTCAGACCTAGAAATGGAGACTTATGAACTCGCCCATGGCTATTCACCTGATAAGCAATGAAGCCAACTCAACCACTGTTAAATGAATGGATGTTCAGAGATGACTCCACTGAATCATGGAAATGCCAATGTGTCTGGCCAAACAGCCTCACATGGAATGTCAAATCTATTAGATAATACTGTTTTGTTTTCAGTTTTAAAGCTGTAACCACTTGTCTTTCTGTTGCTGTCACGTGTACACACATAGCTCCATCCTATTAGACCACTATACCAACGATAATAGCTGGAGAAGACACAAAGGGCTACGGCTGCCTTTAACAGCTTTTCTACAGTTTAAAAATCTGGCATACATTTTGTGAGATTGAGATATTAAAGAGCAGCACTGACAAAATAAGATGTAATCAGTATGACCTTGAAGTAGAGAGAAAATATACAAGGTCTGACGATTAAGTTCATGAGCCCATCCTAGAAAAAGTGCTACAAACCTCACTGCTGAATATCACTACGGTTGCTTTTGAAGGACTCCCCTTGGGAAGCTATGCACCAATGCTAGTGCCTAGTCCACCCTTCAAAGCAATTTTGGAACTCTTTTTCTGGAATGGTCATCAAAGCTGTCCGTTGTATTACCCTTAAGGTCATCAAAATGTCTTCCTTTCAATATTTCCTTTATCTTTGGGTAAAGAAAGAAGTCATTGGGGGCCAGATCAGGTGAGTAGGGAGGATGTTCCAATAGTTATTTGTTTACTGGCTAAAAACTCCCTCACAGACAGTACTGTGTGAGCTGGTGCATTGTCGTGATGCAAGAGCCATGAATTGTTGGCGAAAAATTCAGGTCGTCTAACTTTTTCACGCCGCCTTTTCAGCACTTCCAAATAGTAAACTTGGTTAACTGTTTGTCCAGTTGGTACAAATTCATAATGAATAATCCCTCTGATCAAAAGAGGTTAGCAACAGCATTGCAACAAGTTCACAAACTTAATTGTCCAACCTTGTATATATGCATGGCAAGTTATCTGTTTCCTGTCAACACCTCAACTTTAAATGGAGTTTTCTTCATCACCCCAAAAGAAACAACATAACATGTCTTAAGTCTGACTGTTTCTCTCTGATGAGCCTGTTGAAAAAAGGTGTCTTTTCACAGGAGAAACAGTCCTGAAAATGTTACTTTCTCTGGAGGAAGGCATACTGTAACAGCAAGTCTCTTCTATATAAACTTTAGGGAACATACCAGAATAGCTATCCTACTTAGAGGCCACTACTCACCTCCATTTCTGTGGCATAAATCATTTTCCTTTCATCCCCTTTTTTTTAGTTTTATTAGGAAGACACCAAATTAAGTCAAAGAGGTGGTATTTTCATAGGCTATATATGCTTTGCTATTATCTCCTAGGACACAAACTACACCCTGTTATTTAAAGATTATGGCGTAAAGAATAAATATAACCAACTGTATTCAATGAAATGCATTTTAATGAGATACGCAGGTGCTACTCCCACTTATCTAATAATTATATGACAAAGGGTAAAAAGAACTAATGAAACAAAATCTTAATAGTACTTGATGTTTGAAACCTTTTATAAATATACCACCACACAGACGTCCACCTTACTCCTTACAACAAAATAATCTTGAATAAATCAAGTATCTGTTAACACACACCATGAAAGTACTAATATATATATATATATAAGTATATATATATATATATATATATATACATATATATATATATGAAATGGGAAGATCTTTTAACCTATGACATAAACCTCAAAAGTCATGAAGGAAAACACTCATAAATTTTACTACTAAATGAAAACTACCTTTACAGTTAAAGAACCAATAAAATTAAAAACACAAAAAAATGAAAAAGTGTATTTGTTATGACAAAAGGATCAACTTTACAAAGAGCTCTTAAAATCAATGGAAAAGGTAAACTAAGCAGGAAAAATGGGCAGATTGCGCTAAAGCAATTATAGAAAAAGACACACAAATGGCTAACCCACAGAAGATGTTAAACTTCATTTACCATAAAACACAAAACATCAAAGATACACAAGGTTTCATGTATCAGAAAGGCAAAAATGTTACAATTTCATAAAACTATCAGCAAGGCTCTAGGGAAACGTGCTTCTCTTTCAGAGAGAAAGACAACTGGTACTCTACCTTTTAGGGAGGGAAATTTGGCAATACATACCAAAATTAAAAATGTACAACCCTTTTACCTACTAATCTATTAGACAGGGTTCTCCAGAGAAACAGACCCAACAGGAGATATAGAGAAAAAGAGGGATTAGGAAGGACTGGCTCACATGACTGTGGAGGCTGAGAAGTTCCACAGTCTGCCATCTGCAGGCTGGAGACCCAGGAAAGTTGGTGGTGGAGTTGCAATCCGAACCCTGATCCTGAAAACCAGGGGAGCCAGTGGTGTCAGTCCTGGTCGGAGCCTGAAGACCCAAGAACCAGGGGCTCCAGAAGCAGGAGAGAGAGATGGCCCAGCTCGAGCACAGAACACTTTTGCCCTTCCTTAGCCTTTCTGCTCTATCCAAGCCCTCAGCGGATTGGATGATGCCCACCTGCATTGGTGAGGGTGGGTCTTCTCGGCCCAGGATGACCATATGCTAGTCTCTCCCAGAAACACCCTCACAGACACACCCAGAAATGCTTCACCAGCTCTCAGCATCCCGTAGGCCAGTCAAGTTGATACACAAAATTAAGCATCATACCTAACAATTCTATTCCTAGGAACTTATTCTGTGACTATATAAATATAAATAAACATAGATAGAGCTAACAAGGATTTTCAGTGCAGCTCCAAGTCAGAAAAAACTACCCCAACACATACTAAGTGTCCATTAATAGGGGAGATAATTAACTTAACTGTGGTATATTTATACAGTGCTACAGCCATCAAAATTAGTGATATTTATATGTGCTCACACAAAAATTTGGTCAAATACATCAAAAAAGGGTGGGGGGAACCAAGTTAAAGATTTGTATGTATACTATGATCACACTATATAGAAAGGCGTATATATACATTCATTTATATACACACATATACTGGGGGTGCCAAAAAAATGTATACATATGACTTGTATTCATCTTTTGTTATCGTTATATATTGAGTATTACAATTTTAATATAGGTTTTTCTTTTCTTAAAATGTGTACACATTATTTTGGCACCCTCTGTATATGCACACACATATACATGTAATTATAAAAGCCTACTTTTTTTTCCTGTGGGTCTAAACAGGAAGGTGTTTACTTTTCATTTTTTAACCCTTCTGAAGTGCTTGAATTACTTTTCATGTGTATAAATAATTTTTATGATTAAAAAGGATACTAACACATAGAATCTTTTTGCCAAACACCTAAAACATTTGGAGAGTAAATGTGAAATACTATAAATCAAACAGAAGCATTAAACTCAGAAGGGAGCTATTCTGACTATATATCAGCATGACCGACTAACTTTTCAGTTTTATTTATTAATATTATGTATTAAAGTCCAAGCATGAAAATATGTTACTTTATTTTATTATTGTTTTATATTTCAGTATTTTATATTTGCCCAGGGTTAATGGTAGAAGTTGTTCAGTTTGAATTGATTTTTAAACAATAATCTATGGGAAAATGGATTTTAGTTCTTAAATATTCGATTTACTTTCCTCTCGGTGATAAATTAAGAAAAACTGATCGCTGGGTTAAACATTGAATTTTCTGTGTTTCCAGTGTTTCTGCATGATGGATTTTGTAATTATCTTGGCCTCCATATTCCAAACAGCTTTGAGGTGTCATTTACATGAAATGTGAATTTCCTATTTTGCCTTAAGTATATCTTTAATTATGAGCTAAACCCTAATTATAAAAACATTATGGGTTGAAAATTTTACCCCTCAATTCACACTGACAAAAAGAAAGATAGGACTAGCTTAACCAAACAATTTGTACTTAAATTTCTGTCTCTGTAAAACGAATGGTCTCTGTCTGCTGGATTTCAGAGCATGCTGCCCGACAGGCATGCCCCTGATGTTAGAATGATCGTAGGGAATGAATTCCACATACCACGTCTTCAGTGATGTCACGCTATTGTTCCTGAAGATGGCTTAATCCCACAGACAGAAACTATGGAAACCTAACTACTAATGACCCTAGGGAATCCAACCAAAGTGAAAATAAAAATACCTATGAGAAAATACACACACATGCTCCCAGTCCAAAATAACAATGCACTGATTTCTGAGAAGCGTGCGAATAAGGTCAAATCCATCAAGGTTGATGTTTCTCAATTTGTTTCCACCAGATAAGGTAGTCAGAACCCAAAACGAGTCAAAAATTACTGAATAAAACTATGTGAGAATAAACTGTATCTTTGGCCTAAATATGAGTACAATTATATTTTGGCCTGATACTGTAAAAGTAGGGAAATGGAACTGCCATGCAACCAATGTACCTTCAGATTATTTGTGGTTGAGACTTTCTAAAAACACGACACCATTTCAAACTGATATGAGGTATTTGTCATCGTCTCTTGAGTGAATTTTAAAATGACAGAGCTTGAAGGGACCAACAGAGGTTTTCTAGTCCAACCACTAACCTGTAGACAGGAAGTGGTCATTTTAACTCCTGGTGAATCTTTCCAACGAACTGGATGAAAAGGTGCCTCTCCGCACTGTGTCACCTGTTAGGGACCATCTGCTTAAAATGGCCTGCTTGGGAAAGGGAACCGGGCAGCCACGCTCTGACAGTAATTAGAGATCAGATTCAGGGACTGCTATGGTGACGTGTCCTCTGTAGCATTAATTACGAGAGGCAATCGTCACAAGTCACACAGATCCAAAAAAACCACCTCTGCTTTTCTAAAAGAAATTACTATTCTTATCATTTCATGATGCAGCCAAGACATGGAACCTCCTGAGTCTGAAAGTAGAAGGGTAACATTTTTAAGCTCAACAGCAAGTTTTATGTTCAGTGTTAGTCATATCTACCTGCTTATTTTGGAAGACCAAAAAATAGTTCATTATAGCATTACCAAGTCAATTCATTGCCACAGGAAATCCAACCAGATTGTTCTTAGTTTCCATTCAACAGAACAGTATGTTGATCTTTACTGGCAGAATTAGAGAGAAAATTCTGTTGGGGACAGCCGGTTAGCTCAGTTGGTTGGATCGTGGTGCTAATAACACCAAGGTTGCCAGTTCGATCTCTGCATGGGCCACTGTGAGCTGTGCCCTCCTTAAAAAAAAGAGAGAATTCGGTTGATAGCAGCTACTGTGAGAACGTAAGAGTTGCAAAGCTGGTAATATTTATGAAGTTTTCCTACTGTGCTGGCCACTGGCAGACAGAGTGGGAGGGATGTGTGCTTCTGAATCATCCAAGAAGCTTGGAGTTACCTTAGTTGACTCTGAGATTTCAAATCCTACATTTAGGAAAAAAAAATCACTGTTCATGAAAAATAAGATGTGTTAGGAAAAATGCTCAAGATTCTGAAGTCCAGCTAACAGTCCAGATCCTTCTGGCCATCAGGTGGTGAGAACGTCAGGCATTTTGGAGGGAAAAGAGCTGGCGGTCAGCTGCTCGGCCTTGCTTTCCCTCCGTGCCTCACACACTACGCTTGGTGCAGAGCAAGAAGACCCCCTAGTCCCCACTGACACACGGTGAGATCCTCTGAGGCCAGCTTCTGACCACTCTTCAGTGGGGAAAGGTCCTCAACTTGGGGGGAGTGGAGTCAGGATTTTTGTTTGTATGTTTACTTCTTTGGAGGTGAGATAACTTTATTGTAACAAGAGTAGGAGGGACACAGCAGAGAAAGGCTTTAACATAAAAAAATTGTGGAGAATACCCTGTTCAGCCGCTGGTATACGACACTCTGCCCTCACTTCTGTTTGGGCACTTTCTATAAAAATACTCGTATATAGAACATGATATAAATCAGCTCACATAATTTTGTTTTGTAACTAGATTTTGGCACTTAGTATATCTTATTCATGCATCCCATCCCACAATTACTTATTGCCAGGGACTGTGACAAGTGCCAGGGACGAGGCTGGGAACTAAACGGACACGTAACTTCCAGTCAAGACAGCACGTGAGACTTCAAAATGTGCACCACCACCTCCATAATAACACAATAACACGCTAGCACGGTGTATCTTTTACCCTTTTTCTTTAACATATTTGTGTCTTTATACTTAAAGTCAGTTTCTTGTAGGCAGCTTATAGTTGGGTCTTCCTTTTTTTACACAATATGACAATTTCTGCCTTTTGATTGGCGTGTTTAGACCGTTTATATTTTATGTGATTGTTGACACTGTTTTCAGTCTGTCTTCTCACCACTTGTTCTGTATTTGTTCCTGAAGTTTTTTTTTAATCTATTTTTCCCTCTCTTTTTCTGTCTTCTTTTTTTCAGTGAAATATTTTTATTGTTTGTTATGTCATTCATCTCCTTGGTTGATTTGTTAGTACTGACCATTTATTTTGTTCTGTTCAGGGGCTGCTTTAGGGTTTAATAGCATCATATATAACAAAACACAGCCTACCTGCCAAGTGATATTCCAGCACTTCACACTGTATCAGAACCTTACAATAGTATCCTTCCATTTCTTCCCTCCCAGCTTTATGCTATGATTTCCACGCATTTTACAGACACACATGCTTTTAGAAACCTCACAAAATAGTTATTATTTTAGTATAAATGGTCAGTTACCTTTTAGAGAGACGTGAGACATTGTGAATTTTACTTTGTAGGGTGCCTACTCCTAAAAATTTTACACTTATGGAAGGCAGCTGAGTTACCTGGAAATAGTCTGATCCTCTCGGATCTTATTTTTGTCGTTGGGTGAGTGCTGGGGCTATGACTAATTAATTTTTACCCACTCCTGAGGCAAGACCTCCTTCCTTAGTATGCTTTCCAATGCTCCATGAATTAAGAATCTTTTCCAGTCTGTCTGGTAGGGAAAAGAGCTGTTCCTGGCCCTGTGTGAGTGACCGGCAATATTCTCTAACCCTTACTGCTGTTTCGTCCCTGGCCTTGGGTTGTCTCCTCACACACATGTACTTTGCTGACCAGCCAAGGGAGACCCTCTGGAGATAGACCTCTGCTTTCTTTCCCTGTGCAACTTCCTGCCCTGTACACCGAGTCACCTAATTTGTCCTTCCTCTTAGCTCCAGCTCAACTCAGAGAGTCTGCAACACAAGTCTGATAGCAGCATAGTTTTGCCTAAAACCCTTCTATTAGGTTGGTGGAAAGGTAACTGTGGTTTTTGCGATTTTTAACCTTTTAAACCGCAGTTACTTCTGCACCAACCTCATCGAACGCACCATGATAGCCGTAGAATGAGACTAAGCACAGCTGTGTTGGGGGACCCACCTGAGAAGAAATGATGTTGTAGTTTCTTGTAGATTCCTTGACATAACCCAAGAGCTGGCTCTCTGTGACACAGAAAGCTTGAAGAGTTGAGACAGAAGTGGCCAAACTACAAAGGGGGTTCACAATTGGAAAACAATGGGCGGGAGGTACCGGGGCAGGTTTCAGAGGTGACCAACAGGGTTTGGTGCCTGGCTGCTGGGGACACTGAACTCCAAGTGCAACAGCCTTGGAGAACAAGATAACCTGCAAGAGCTCTGTGGGGGAAGGGGATCAATCCAGGGAGGAGGCCTGAGACTTTAGTACTGAAAGGACGGGTGGCATCTGGGAGCCATATTTTTTCCTTTTTTAAAATGTTTAATTTTTATCTGTTCACTTTGAAACAATTCAGGCTTAAAAATGTTGCAACGAGTAGTAAAAATAAGTTTGCCCCACTTCCCTAAATAGTGACGTCTTAGACAACCACAGTATAGTTACCAAGAACCTGGTTCACACCCATACATTGTAACTGGGCATTTTTATTTTTATCACTAGTGAGCTTAAATGTGGTTAGTGAAATTAACATCGGTCATTTGTATTTTTGTTGTTGTGAATTGCTTACTCAAGTCCTTTGCCCACTTTTCTCTTCAGATACCTGTCTATTCCTAAATATTCAAATGACCTTTTTCTTACATCGTCTCCTTACAGACACTGTGTCTCAAAATTAAACAAGTCTGGAACTCCGAAAACCATGGATTCTTATTCCTTTCCTGTCCATTTTTTTTTTACATGGTGAGACACACTTGTGTGTAAATACGAAATCACATTAAAATTCTGAGGTGCTTTTAGCTAGTTCAATGATTAACCTTTAGAACTAGTTATAAAAGTCCAATTACTAAGACTCACTTTTCTCACATCTGCACATAAAAAACTCGACAATTATGGAAAAACATTGTGACCCTTGATTTTTAAATCAAGGGAGATGCACTAGGAACAGAGAATAGAGTACACCCTAAAAATCTTTATCAACGAGGCTTTGTTTTTGGCATGACCCATGTTTCACAATTCCACATCCAATTATTGCTTCTATTCCTCTAATTCTAGTGGGAGTTTTTCTTCTATGGGTCTGCCGCACTGCCTTAGTCTTATTTTGTGAAACAAGTGGCATGTATTCATATTAAAGCATTATTATTTGAAAGAAGCCTTGAAAAGAGGGCAGTAAGATTGTGGATGTTTGGGTCACCAATAGGTGAGAGGGATTTTCTAGAGGAGTTGCTTTCTGGCACCACTCATATCCCACCACGTAAGTTAATGTGTACCTACTCAACCAGCAGCTCTGGCCAATAACAAAGCGCTATTAAAATACATGTCACTGTATTACAGCCACTTGAAGACAAAGGCATAAGAAATAATTGGAGAGAAGAAACCGGCTGCAGTCCTGGGACCTTCCTCTCCTACCAGTATCCAAATCACAGCATTGAACAGCAGGGTCCCCAGAACTCTGTAACAATGCTGTGGCTTCTACTTTGACTGCTTAGAGGCGTTTATGCTCACCACTGCTGCTGGGGTCCTAGGGCTGGGTTTGTATATATTGTAGTCACCACAAATACAGCAAGTTTCCAGAAACACAGAAGTCCCTGGGCAATGTTACTTGCCTTTTCGCATGTCTTTTCCTCCATCAAAGGTAGGGTATGGGTTGTTTAAGGAATATAGGTTGCCCAGTGAAGGCCAGGAAGAAATCGACCTATAGAGAGAAATCAAGACGATGCCATTTTAAGGCAAGCCAGCTGGTGAGGCATCACCATTGTCACGCTGTCGGATGGGCTGGCTTGACCAGGACAACACAGCAAGGGTGCAGACAAATCCTCTGGATCAATCTGTACTTGAATCTATGTCTTACCACAATCTATTTTGAATTACATTGAGAAAGGCAGAGAATACACTACATTTGTTAGCAATTTGCTTCCTTTCCTACACAACTATTAATTGAATCCTTTCTGTGTACCAGGCCCAAAAGTGAAGTAAATAAATATGGCTCCTGACACCCTGGGGCTTACAGTCTAAAGGGAGAGACGGAGACATAAACAAGCTCTGTTCATACCACTGAATAAGGGTAAGGTCTCAGGAAACTAAGGATGCGTACGAGGGTGTGCAGGGACAACCGAACCCGGTCTTTGTGGGAGTAAAGGGACTTCCTCAAAGAAGGGACGTCTAAGCCAAGACCTGACAGCTGAGGAGGAGTCAGCCAAGTGGCAGGAGGAAGAGCCTATTCCAGGCAGAGGCAAGGGGGGAACTGAAAACAGATGGGGTGCAGATTACACAGTATGATAAGGACAAGCAAGAGACGAAGCTAGAACCGTAAGAAAGGGTCAGATCATGTGTGGTTCTGTGCACCTGTTAGGAAGTTGGAATTACCCAAGTGAGGTGGGCAATCATTGGGAGGCTTTAAGTCAGTGACTGGTGACTCGGTGACTTTTGCCTTTTAGAAAGAGCCCCGTGCCTCCACTGCGGAGAAGACAGTGGAGAGGGCGAGACCAGGCAGCACTCCCAGTAGAAGGCTGCTGCGGCCCTAAAGGCACAAGGTGACGGTGCTGACCTTCAGGGGCCGACCTTCACGACAGTGCCTGTGGGGATGCAGACAAACGACAGCGTGTGCTGAGTGTGGGTGGCTTGATGGAACGGGCCGGATGACGAAGGAAAAGACACGAAGATGCTGCCTGCATTCTTGGCTTGGGCACCTGAGGGCAAGTTTAGCTTCACTCACTGACAAACAGAACCCAGAGGAGAACAGTTTTAAGGAGGTGATTATGCATTTGCTGTAACCCTGTGGAATCTGGGGTGTTTATGGTGCATCCAGTAGACAGATGGGCAGTGGCGAGTCAGAAAGAAGGGTTTCCCTGATAAATGGAGTGTGACTCCTTAGAGCGGCTGCTTAGTATAGAATTAAGACGGTGCCTACTCTCTTGGGTTTGACTTGCAAACGGACTTAGTACCTCTGGGCTCCCGTGCCATGAGCCATTATCACCGTACATCATTACCTACACGTCATGTCACTGACTGGGAAGGTAACAGACCAGGGGCAGAACAGACAAGTCCACGCTCATTACTATTTAAAGAGAAAAATTTGCTTGGTTATTTCTTAAGAGGAAGAAATTAGAAAATGAAAAGAAGAAATTGTTTTTTCCTGTACCTTGTGGACCAAAGTGTATTTTTAAATTGGCACAGTGAGCTCAGAAGCGTGAGCTGATAAGTAGCTGTTGACCTAGGCGAAAACGTGGTTCCTGGCAGAATCACTAACTGTTCCAGCAGCCCAGGGAGGGGTTCACAGTGTGATGTAGCCCAGGGTGTGATCATAACCAGACTGCGTAGGGACGGCTGTTCAATGGCCAATAAAAGCATGGTTCACGTGAAAGGCAGAAACCAGGCTAAATACAGCATCGCTGACATATAATAAAGAAAATATATTTTTAAATATCTCCGACAAGTTTGGAGATACCTACTTTAATTGAGGGAGAAGAAGGCTATAGCATTATTTCGTATAGCAAACTGCTATCTAGTTATGAAATTCATCTAAGGATAAATAGCCTGGCTTCCCATTTCCTCCTCTAAGAAATAAAATATTTAGGTCAATTACATTGCTTTTTCTTTTCTTCAGGAGACATGGCCAACTTATTACATCTTTCATTAGCCATATATTATACTGTATTTCCCAACTGACGGCTCAAAGATCCCCCTGAAATTGAGAATTGTATGCAGAACTTCGCATGTAGGAGAGTCTAGGCATTTTTCTGGAAAGAAGGTCTAGAATCATCAGATTCTCAAAGGAGTTCACCCTCAAAACAGACTAAGAATCAGTGTCTTATACTTACATTTCACTGTGAGTCTTTTACAGTGTATAGTATAAATATAGGTCATAAATTATAGGTTGACAGGTTTCATATTCTCTAAAGGATAAGTATGTTTACTTTCATACCTGGAAAGAACCTCCAGAGCTAACAAGTTCATTCACCTGCCTTCAGGCAAAATACTTCCAAAATTATCCACGTTAGATAAAAACGGAAAGTCTGTTTATTCTTCCCTATGGGAACGCGATTGCAGCACCTCATTCTGTAGCCTGTTACATTTTTTAACAGCCACCGTAACATTGATGTTTGTGCTCTAGCTTGGGTCTTCAACAGCCATCTTACAATTTTTCCTCACTGTGTCTACAGCCATAACTGTGTTCATCTTTTCCTGAGAAGATGCAGGCCACTGCTCTCGATGCAGGCCATTTGGAAACCTAATGACTCTAGTGATAAATGGGTAGGTACACAACACAGCTCACACACATTAGGCAGATGTCTGGCCAATACATTAGGACCTAAGTGTGATCAAGTTACTAATACCAGGAGTTCAGAGTCCCAAAGGGCTGGGAAAGCTCTCTCAGATGATACATCGCGGGAAGGGGTTCTCCTGCTATTTCTGGCAGCTGCACTATCCGTCAGAAGTATGGGTGTGATGGCATCTACTGGAGATGTGACCTAACCATGGGCCTAGAACATGTGGCCCCTCAGCCACTCTCACCCTAGCCTGGCATGTGATCACGACTCCTCTCACCTCAATGGGTACTGTGCACTCCAGGCTTCCCACATGCGCTGGATTCCCACCTCCCCTGTGTGCCTGCCTCTTGCATAGATTTGTCTCCTGTGGTCCAAACACTAGGCACCCCAGGCCTCCCACTAACAGCGGCACCCTGCTTCCCTGTGGATACCTGCCCACTGGCTAGGATCCACCTGCACCCTCAAGGGTTGCTTTCCGCTTTCCCAGGGAAGGTGAACTAGCTCTGTCCTGGGCAACCCAGCAAGGCTGCCCATTTCCTGTGGGCTGCGGTCATGTCTTCTCCAATGAGGGCTGACCTGTGGCCTTGGGGAAGGGGTCCGCCTGTCAAGATTGTCCTTTGGGTATCCTTCCTCAGCTTTAGGTTGGTTTACAGAGTTCTTTAAAATCTTACAGGTACTCTTCCATCACAGCTTAATCATTCTTTATACTAAAATCCTCCTGTTTAAATCACTGTGTGGTTTCTGTGTTCTGATTGGACCCAGACTGATAATAATCACAACGTCTTATTCTTTGATTGAACTCATGGTTAGTGTTCATTAACGATACATCTTCAGTTGTTGTTATTTTTCCTTCTAGTTTAACTGTATTATAGTTAAAGAAGGTGGTCTATATAATTCCATCTATCGATAACATTTTTTTTATATTCTTTTAACATAATGCTTGCTTAAGTTTTAAAAAATGCTCCCAGGAAATTGAAAAGAAGGTGCAGTCTCTATTTTCAGGTACAGAGATGAATATACTTCTATTAGATCAATCTCATTCAAGTTTTCATATCCTCTGTACAGGAGTCAACAAACTCTTTCTGTAAAGAGCCAGACAGTAAGTAAGGAGGCTGGGGGCGGTCAGGTCTGTGGTGTAACTCCTCTGCCCTGACAATGCGGCGCAAACGCAGGCACAGACGATGTGTAAATGAATTGTCTGTGCGGCTGTCTTCAATACAACTTTATTTACACACGTGGGTATTGGTCCACGGGCCCGCGTTTGTCAACTCCTGCTCCACATCATTATTTTTATCCGCTTGGACTGTCAAGCAATGAGAAAGATCTGTCAAAGCTTTCCATACTCACGGATTGTTGTTTATTTCTCCCGGTCTGCTTTTTGTCTTTCTGTTTATATTGTTTGATGCTCTGATATTTGGCACAAAAAGATTCCTGGGGATTTTATTCCTTGTAGAATCTTTTTCTTTGTCCTGTTAAAGGTTGTGTGTGTCCGTGTGTATTAAACCTCATATTTAATATAGGAAGACCTTTAGAATGAAGATGTTATATTACACAATGAAACTAAGACACAAGATAAGTTTACCAATAAATCCAACTGGAATAACTTCACCTATTAAAACAAACCTCAGAATGTGGCAAACACCAAGACCTAGTCTAGAAGAGAGCGTGCCCTAGAAGTCTGCCTATAATGGATTGTTCATCTGTCTCTCTTAAACTATTTTTAAATCTTATTTGCTATAAATACACTTATTATCCTATATATAATACATTGTATCAGTATACACACACACACACACACACACACACACAGTGTCAAAATAATGTCTACACGTTTTAAGAAGGGAAAACTGTATTAAAATTGTAATACTCAATATATACCGATAAGAAAAGATGAATACAAGTCACGTTTGACTTCTGCAGTTACAAGAGGTGCTCAAAGTGGTTACCATCAGCGTCCAGACACTTCTGATTACGGCGAACTACTGCTTGAGCAACGCTGACCAAAGTGTCTACTTTCATCCATTTTTTTTGGCACCCCTATATATTTGTGTATATATGTATACATTCTAATTGAATGGGGCCTTTTAGAATGTTTTCTAGAAAAGAGCGTGTGGTTTGTGTTAGTCCTTCTTCTCTGTTCTTTGGGACCTCACCTGTTTCCTGCCCTTGGCCTGTAGAGCTGGCTGCCAGGGTTCAGCCCTCCGACTGAGTGGGAGCAGTTAGGTAGCATTGCTATTTTCCCTGTAAGTTCAGCAAGCTCTACTCCAAAGCTCCTGCTCTGTTAGGAGCACATCCCACCCCCTGGGGCTCACTGAACTGTGAGCCCACGGCCAGGTGTGACTTCTCTATTCCATATGTGCCATTATTTCATATAACACAGTACTGACTGATTTCCCCCCTCTTTTTCTTTCTCAGTTGAACCAAACCTTTCCTTGATGAATACAATTAAGTCTATAGAATTATTCACCCAAACTGCATTTGCCTTCCTTGAAGCCAGAGGCAGAAAAAGCCAAATCCTAACAGTCCTGAGAGAACTGAAGCACTGTCTGCCTCTGAGAAGGGTGGAGGCCACAAGCGATATGTTTCCTCGGGTTACCTGCACCCCTAGTCGTTGGATCCCCAAATCTGAGGACGTTTTCAGGGGGCTTCATGGAATGTCATCAACGACCCTCTGACTGGCAGCTTTGTCCATGGCTGGGGGACATGGTGGCTCCTCTCTGTGTTGGGTCCTCTTCAAGTTTGGCTACAACTACTTGGTTGGGCCACACTCCAAGTTTCTGTTGGGTTCTCTTCAGATGTTGAGTCGTCCTGTGTAGTCTTACCTGATTTTATCCAATTTCACTTATTTCATTCTATTTCCGTGGATATTGAGGGGGCACGCTCTAGGTCTGCGTCTGTACCTCTTCATTTCTGGGGAATCCTGCATGTCAAGCATAACCCTAAAATATCTTTTCGAAATAGAATTGATCCATTATTTTATTTCCCTTCCTGGAATTCATTTCCTGATTTTTTTTTTTTTTAAATACCTCACATTCATTTATTCAGAAGGATTTGAGATCCTGCCTTACTTAAATATTCATTTAAACAAATGCTAAGCTACCTGGTTTTAAAATACAGTAGAAATTTAGTAATTCCAGGCCAAATAATCTTCTGCCATTTCTTCTGGTTCTAGTTTTGAAAGGACTTAAAATAGCACAGAGACTCGAGACGTCATGAAATTCAAATAAAATGACTTGAATCTCAGCAATGTTCTGGAAGTTGCACAAACAGGTGAGCTCTTACCAGCGGGATGAGCAGGCTAACGAGGTCTGTCAGAGGTCTGCTGAGCAGCAGCAGGTCTTCTGCGGCCTGAGTCTCCCCGCCTGAGCCAGATTTCTGGGCCTTGAAGGGAGGGGAGAGGAAAGAGGGGTCCTTAGCGATGAGTCAGCTTGGCCCTAACAGACAGCTCCCCTCCGTCTAGCCGATGACGGGGGCTGAGGAAGTATTTTACCCCGACCCCCTGAAGAGAAGTTATGCTTTGTTAGAACATGACAAAGTGCACACACTGCCACTGCCACTGCCGCCAGCTCCGGCGACAGCGGCAGACCCGGGTGACCCACAGATAAAGCAGTAACAAGGGCGGTCGTTGGAGAAAGGCTGCCCTCTGTTCACATAATGCGGTGGGTAACCGTGTCCTTTCCAACCATTCTCAGGCTAGGCGCTGTTAGCCCCCCGTTTTCGGGGGAGAAAACTGAAGCTCTGAGAAGTTCCGTAGTTTGTGTCAAGTCCCACAGATAATGTGGGACAGATCCAGGCTATATGTCTCCCAATCACACCTGCTCATCTCTCCTAGGCAATTTTACGGACATGAGATAACGCATACCAAATACATTCTCTATGCTTTCCTTCTCTACATGTATACACATGCTCAAATACCACCGAGAATATTTGTTCAATGTGCTACTGCGTGAATGGTCTTCAGATACAGGTCTACATTGCTTAGGAAACATGGACTTAAATGGCAATGGAAATGAGAAATGAGTGTCTTCTTCCCAGTGTTTTACAGAACCATCTAATTCCAGACATTTCTATCATGGAGAAGAATAATTTTATATTGGAACAGGCACTGATTTATTGTGCTTGCTATCGTATGTACACATTTCAACAATATACTCCCTCTTCATTTTTAATTTCACTGAGAAGCAATGAAATCACTGTGAGGTAATGACCTTTGCCAGAGCCTAGAGAGCAGGCTGCAGGCTGCCCCACCTCCGGTCATTAGCCTGGACTCCAGGGCCCTTCTCATAAATGCCAAGCGTCCTGCACTTCAGGCCTGTGGACAGAATTTGAGTTGCCTTGCCTGCTTCGTTTGATTCAGGAGAACTTGACTGAAAATCAGATGCCCTCCTTTTAGCAGCTTCCACCTCTCTACAGCCAAGGGGAACCATGGTAGAATTGCCTGCCAGAAAACAAACGGGTAGCAGTCTCCCAGAGCTCTGAACCTTTCTGAATCCTGGCTGTTAATGCCCACTTTCTGAAACCCAGTTTAAGGTAGAATATCAGCCTTTTCACATTAATACATTATCCCTCAGACTGCTTCTCTCTTGGGCAGCACCTGGGCAGTGAGGGGCAAGGTGTCTTCCCCACCAGAGGCATAAACGCAGACGCTGAGCAACC
This sequence comes from Rhinolophus ferrumequinum, assembly GCF_004115265.2. Taxonomy (NCBI): domain Eukaryota; kingdom Metazoa; phylum Chordata; class Mammalia; order Chiroptera; family Rhinolophidae; genus Rhinolophus; species Rhinolophus ferrumequinum. The sequence continues at coordinate 12,145,598 of NC_046300.1, read as the reverse complement.
AACCAGGGGCCGGGCCGGCCTCTTCTCCCCTTCCCTCCAGGTCCCCACAGAACCCTCCCTCCAGTCAGCCTCTGGATTCCCGGATCTGTGGCCCTTTGTGTGCATTTTGCAAAGGACACTTTCCACAGCAGGAAAACTCCATCTCTGCCATGGCACTGCTACTGTGCTCTCCACCCAGCTCCTCTGCCTTTGCCCCTGGTCCTACTGACCCCTGCCCATAACTCCCTGGGCCCTGTCACTGCTGTGTGGTAAGTGACCCGTCTCCTGGCCACGCAGTGTCCTTGGCTCACCCAGTTGTCACAGTCTAGGCAACAGAAGACAGAGGGTAGGCTGAGCTGGGTGGTAACAGTAGGGTTTGAGAGAAGTGGTTGGATTTGTTAGATATTTAAGGTAAAAGCCTACATTATTTTGTGACAGATTAGATGTGGAATACGAAAAAGAGGGAAATGTTAAGAATGACCCCCCAGGTTTGTAGTTTGCACAGCAGGATGAGGGGGGTGGGGCTTGCTGGCAGGAGAGAGGTTTGGGGAGGTGAGTCCTGAGTTCAGCTTCGGACATGTGGAATCTGTGTTGGTTATGGAGAATTCTAGCGGCCACGTTGAAAGCTGCTAGATGTACCAAGTACGGATCTCAGAAGAACACTCTACGTGGAAATATAAATGTAATCGTTTTAAACATATAAAAGTTGAGAATGTCACCTTATGAGCCATATGTACTACTAGATGGCAATACAGTACTACCTCAAGCAAGATAAAGAAATACAGCTAACTTCTCGGTATAAAATAAGGTCAGGGATCACACAATTCAATGACATCTGGCATTGCTATATGAACCCAGAGCATGGGGTAGGTACTCAGCGGAGATCTGTTAAATGAACACACAGGTAAGGCATCTGTAGAGAACAAGAGAAAGGCCATTCTTCCAGCAGCTGCTGTCTGATGCCCTGGCAGGCTGAGGCACACAGCGGAGAACTTGCGATGGTGTGGCCCAGACCAAGTCTGTGCTCACCGTGCCCCCAAACACCACCATGCTCACAGATGACAGGACTCATTCCCCACTCTGTGGGGCCTCTGGGTTTAATTAAAAAGATGACAAGCTTCCAAATAACTACTATAAAGACAGAGTTTGAAAATGGCGATAAGGGTGGAAACAGTGTACGTGGTGGGGGAAGAAGGAGAAGGCGATGTCGGACTCCATCATTTGGATGGTTGGGATGAGGTCTACAGCAACCAAGTGGAGAGCCGGGTGCCAGGTGCTGGGACTCGCACGAGGAAAGGCATGGGTGCTGGGCCCATGGGGAACGGAGCGAGCCGACTGCGTTAGTGAGGGCGTGGGCAGCATGGAGGATTGGCGAGGAGTTAGACAATTATACCACAGGTGAGGAGACGCTGACGTTTTCAAAGGAAAGGAGAGCCGTGAGGAGGACCACAGGCCGTGGCAGAGAAATCTCACTTGCCTTCATCAGGCAGAAGGTAGTTCGTGGGGAAGAGCAACAAAGGGAAAGCCATGGAGGAGGCAAACTGGATAATCCAAGGGATGCGACACACAGAGACCAGAGCCCCCACCACGGACTCAGTGTGTGAGACTGAACAGGATTCAGGGGCCTCATCTCAGTCTTCTGGCAATCGCGACACATCCGCAAATCAGCAGCACTGGACTGCCTGCCTTACTGTCGGGAGAGCAGTGTACCAGTAGGAAACCGAACTCCCATCACCTCAGGAATGACGGACAAGGCCCAGCCAGGGAAGTGAGGGCACCAGGATTTTAAGGTGAATATCTGCCTTCCTTAGCCCCCAAGCTGGGCGAGGGCCCCCTCTCCCATCTTCACGCACAGCGTCCTGTACCTTTCAGTGGCTGCATTCTCACAGGTGGAACGAGGTGATGATTCGCTTCCCTGTTTGTGTACTGACAGTCCTCCCTGCCAAACAGAAGCTCCCCGAGAGATAACATCCTTCCTCTCCTGATCCCCGATGCTAGGCTCATAAGTGCAAAATAAAACCATACATTATTATCGTATAGGAGTGCAAGGAGTCAGTTTACTCAGTAAATCTGAACTGAGTGCCCTCCCATGCGCCAGGACACAGAAATGAGGAAATCACAGCCCACAGGAAGCCCTCTGTAAACAGGGAGCTGAGGTGAGCACCTTTCTTCTCTGGCTGCTAATGACAGAGCAGCCATTTCTGGCTTACCTTCCCTGGGCTAGGTATATCTTTTATTCTCTCACTGAAGTCCCAGCACAACCCTGCAGAGTAGTTATTATCATATTTACTTTACTGACGAGGAAATGGATACCCAGACAGGTGAAGGAACTTGCCCAAGGTCTTACAGGTAGAAAGTGATGGGGCTGGGATTTGAACCCAAGGCATTGCAGCCAGCAAGGCCCATGAACGCCCACCACACCAGCGAGTTGTGGACACGTATTTTCTGTTTCTGCTTCCACATCTTCACACAAGACCCTCAGGAGGTACATTTGAACCAAGGCCAATTCTGAATCCCAAGGCAAGTTGGCGTCAGGGACTGAACTCCTGAAGGAGAGTCTGACACCTGCCTTCCTCCACGCACGACCTCCCTAGTACACATTCCAGCATCTACTATCATTCTCCTCCCTGAAAACAAAGTGCGTCATAAATCTAAACGCTACTGTCGTTTTGAGCACCAGCAACCCTCAATCCCTCAAGTCTTCTACTTTAGAGAAGTTCCTGTCAGAAGTTTTTGAAGGCTGAGGAATCCCCAGGGTGGAGCATGTTTCTCAATGGAAGAAGTGACTTATGGTTTGGAAAGTACTTATAAGCTCAGTGTTCTCCGAGACGCTGTCTTTGATGCACACTCCACTTTTTTCCCCAGCCCTTTCCCCTAATTCAGTCTCAAGGACTCTTCCTCTTTCAGACTGACACCAGGTGTCACGGAGATCAAAGTGAGTAGTGAAAGCCAAACGCAATACATGGCAGATATTATAGGGGAGGATTTAGAAAGATGATAGCAGTAAAATGTACAGTGGTGTTGAAGAAAATGAAAAAATAAAAAAATAGTGATCTAGTGGTACACCAGCAAATGGAAAAAGAATTAGAAAATATTTTTTATTAAGGTGTTCTGTTTTTGTTTTTTTAAACACCTTTGAGTACCTACCTAACAATCACTTAAAATAAAAGAGGATTTCTATTGTTCTGGAGTTTTTACACTTCTGATCTACAAAATAATCTTTTCCAGACTAATATCAACAAAACATCTTGTGAGAGTAACTATGGACTGCATTTTGAAGAATTATAAAACTACCACTATGGAAAGTGAAATCAGAAGCAATGTTCTCTGAAAAGACACTGGAAAAGAGAGGAAAAGCTAAGAGAAATCCAAATTCAGAGTTCCATAAGTACTTAACAATTTAGAATTTAGAATTATTGTATTACAGATGAGAAAAAAAAAAAGCTAGGCAGTTCAAAGGTCATTTTCATCTCCTGGCTTTACAAGTTTAGGTTAAACACTATCATGTTTGTTGACGGGATCTTGGAATTATTTATTCAACCACACTAGGCAAGCTACATACTTGAGCAGCTTAACTGTGGGTAAAAGTTACCATCTATCACAATGATGAATAACAGAGACAAACCAGGGTCTCCGGATTCATTCTTGGCTCTGCTACTGGGACGCTTGGCAAGGCATCAAAACAGTTTGGTTTCCACTTCAGCTTCTGCATCTGTTCAAGCCGGAAGGTTACCATTTGAAATACATCTCTTGCAACTTTACCAGGATTTGAAATGTAACAATGAATTCCTATCGGCTGTGTGCTTCCACATGATCTGAGTATCGGCTGCCTCAGTTGCTTAGGAAAAACACTGAATGAAATTGGCACGTGGAGGCGCCTAACTCGGAAAGTACTGAACAAACCCACATCCCTTTCCTTCCTCGGAACGCGATGCTGAGTAAACCCAGGTGCAGTTTGGGGCAAATGGACTTCTCCATGGCCACTGAACACACCTAGTCCTCCAAGCCGTCTCACAATTCCATGTTGCTGGTAATAAGAAAGAGTACATGTGAGAGTGTACGTGCTGCACATGTGTGTGTGTGTGTGCATATAAACATACAGATGGTGCCAAACATGCACACATTTTAAAAAAGGAAAAAAATATTAAAATGGCAATACTCAATATATACCGATAACTAAAGATGAATACAAGTCACGTTTGACTTCTGTAATTACAAGAGGTGCTCAAAGTGGTTACATCAGGGTTCAGACACTTCTGATTACGGTGAACTACTGCTTGAGCAACGCTGACCAACGTGTCCCTTTGTATCCATTTCTTTGGCACCACTTTTTTGGCACCCCCAGTATATGTATGTGTGTGTGCTTATGCATGTGTGTGCCTAGAATGTCAACGCACTGTTCCTAGCAGGCTAACCCATCCTGCTGGGAGTGGGATGGAGCCTCATCTCTGGGCAGGAAAGGCTGCAAACTGCTGGCCAGCCCGAGGGTGCTCGTAAGGCAAATGATCTCGTCGGTCAGGAGTCGTTCCCCCGTTCTGCTCGCTCAGTGTTTGCTGAGGCCTCGCCTGCTTTTCTTTCTGATTTGGTGATCAGCTCATCTGGTCTACACATTGGTCACCCACACATGGCTTATTTGGTAAGGTCTCTCTATAGACACATAAGTTCTCCAAAAATAAACATACATTAGAGGAAGATTAGAAAGAAGAGAATGACGGTATTCCCCATGCTACACATTACATCCCCCTGAATTATTTGTTTTATGCCTGGGAATCTGAACCTCTGATTCCCCTTCACCTTGCCCCCTCCTGTTAGGTTTTCACTTAAAGTTGACATTCAACATTTTGTATTAATTTCAGGTGTACAGCATAGTGGTTAGACATTTATATAACTTAAGAAGCATAGGGAATATTGTCAATGATACTGTGACAGCATAATACGGTGTCAGATTGTTGCTGGATTTATCATGGTGATCACTTCTTTAGGTACATAAATGTTGAATGACTATTGTGTACACCTGAAACTAATATAATATTGTATGTTAGCTATATTTTAATAAAAACCTTAAAAAATAAAAAAATAAACAAAATGAAATCTCACCATAGAAATAAAACAAAGAAAAACAAAAAAAAAAAAAGAAAGAAAAGAAAAGAAAGAAGAGAATGCAAGGGGACGTGTGACATGGTGAGGTTGTTCACGATGCAGGTAAGAGGTCCTCTACCTGCAGAGCCAGCCGGACGATGCTGGAGGTGTAGGCCAGCATGCCGTGCAAAATGTCAAGCAGGGAAAAGAGCAGCGCGGTGGCCGTCTCGTTGTTGTTTTTATTGTCCACGTCCAAACACAGTGTGACGGTTTCGGTGAAGAGGTTACAGACATGACGGACCAGTCCTGGAGGTAAAAAGGAGAAGGGTCAAATATTTTTCATAAATTATAAAATGTGTCACATACACGCAATGGGGCAGGCGTCTGTTCTCTACGAGGCCTAACACGAAGCAGTCCTTCAATTGTACCATGTACCAGATACACGGGGGAAGGTTTTTAAATGCAGATTTCCAGGCCTCACTCCCAGAGAGTCTACTCAGGAGCCTAGGAACATGCGTGTTAAACAAGCGCCCCGGGTAATTTTGATGTAAGGGTTCCCAAAACTACACTTTGAGAGACACTGTGCTACGTGGTGGACGGGCTTCACGGGAATGGAGGACTCCCTGACACTGCGAGAAAGCGTGCTGAACATGGACAGACTGTCGGCAGGGTCTCTGTTTGAAGGCCCAGGTCATGGTGTGGGATCAGGGACGGCAAGTGAACCCAGGGGTCTGTCAGGGGGTCATTTCAAGAGGATAAAGCAATGAAGCATTCTTTCTCAGGCATTTCGAAACATTTGAAATGTAAGGTTAGCTATGATTTTAAGAAATGTCAAATTGAGAACTTGCCAGGTTCTATCATCTTGTCTCTGCGACCCTTATATTAATAGAAAGTTGGTCTGCATCACCTTTCAGTTTGACGTTGTCTGTCACAACACACACACGTCCACATTTGGGAGGCATTATTGTTTATATTTAAGTTGGCACTTTAATTCTTATTATTATGTAGCATTACACTTTGAATCAGCAAGATTAATTCAGATGTAAATGTGGTGAAAATACAGCATGAAATATAAACGTAGGTGGTGAAGGGGACCTTCAACCTTTGTAGATTGTCTGAATGCTCTAGAGAAAGTGAATCTACAAACATAAGTATTTTACATAAGCAGATGGGTTAAACAAAAAAGTATAGTAAAGAAGTATGACATGTAGTGTAAGCTGGATATTATTGGCCATGCAATCCATCCATCCCTAGTTCTCAGATGATCAGTTGGATGGAAACTCTGCCAAGCACAGCCTTGGTGTCTCTTGGTAAGCTTTGGGATCTTTTCCAAACAATGCACATTGTCATTTCCAGTCAACCAATCTAGATTTCCTAGACAAGTGCAAAGTAATTCTTAGACTACAAAAGTTATTAATTTTGTCAGTAAAGGCAGAGAGAAACCAAAATTACAGAGGCCTCATTCAAAGTTGTACTCCTTGTGGCAAAAACTGGTGCAAGTTACAAAGCTGAAGATAAATATACTTGAAGGGAAAGTAGAATGAATTATTGGCAAAATTTCTGTATCAAATGACAAGGTTTGATAGCACAAATCAACACATAGCGCAGAAAAGCAATTATTACGACACGTGCATTACAGCAGCAGGCATTCTCCCGTGAGTTAGAAAGCATCACTCAGGCGCACGCTATGGATCAGCACTCGACATTCAGGAGAGATGTTTTCCTTTGGGGGTTCATGATCACTTTGTGATGCATGTAGATGGTCAAAGGTCTAGGGGGCTGTGTACTGGTGAAGTCCAGCGATGTGACCAGTGGCACTTCAGAAAATGGAGGCGGTCCCCTGGGTCCCCATCTGTACACCGCTTGATTCGTACTAAACATCTGGTGAGCCCCAAGGTTCTTCCTGGTCTTCTGGCAGTCCCCAGGAAGGAATGCAAACAATGACTACCATCAGATTACGGCTGGGATGGAATTCTTTCCAGCCTGCTATGTGAAAAACAGGCGTGCCATGCTCTGACTTGACACCCTGGCGTCACTGGCGTCAGGGTAGGAGCTCATAGGAGATTAGAAATGAAGTACGACATAGACTATTTCTTCACAGCAGTGATAACGCCAGCGAAGCCCACTAGTGACATTTCAAGCGGCCTAGCTCAGCCACTGTTGGCGCCCGTCATAGCCAGAACTTTCCCTTCAGGGTCAAAATGCGTGTTTTTCTTGTTCAGACTTTTTCATTATGAGAACAAAGAAGGTCACGAAACAGTTCTGTAAAACGAATCCCTATTACCCTCTTCAATAACTAGCAACATTTTGCCAATCTTGTTTAATCTATCTGCACTTATTTTTTCAGATTTTAAAGTAAATACTCGACATTATCTTATTTATCTTGTAAATTTTTCTGTATAGTCTAAAAGATTCTTTTTTTTAACAACCACAATGCCATTACCACTTAATAAAATTAACATACTGAATATACTCAATACATAGCCTGTGTTTAAAACTCAACTGTCTCAAAATTGTCTTTTTTGGTCCACACATTCCATTTGGTTACAGATCTCAAGTCTCCTTCAACCTCTAACAGTCCTACCCGCCACCCCCACCCCCGCAACCCCCTGCAATTTTTCACACCATTTATTTGTTGGAGAAATTAGAACATTTTTCCTGTGGTGTTGTGTTCCTATATCCCTGAATTTCCTGTAAACTGGTAATTAGACCTAGAGACTCAATTTAATTCAGGTTCAATTATTTTGGCAATAACACTTGGGGCTGGGTACTCTGTATTTCCTGTTGTACCACATCTGGAAGGATATGCCATCTGGCTGTTCCACATTTAATGATGTTAAAATTGATACCTGGGTTCAGGGGTTGTTAGTCTAATTCAGCCATTGTCAAGGTTCCATTGAATGCTATCTACTAATGACCACAGTCTAATCGCATTATCATGGCACCCCCTGGAGCAAGCAGTGGGGAACTGAGAACAGAAGGCCATGGGGAGACCGCTGCAGTCACGCCATAACCAAGAGGAAGGCAGACACATCACTAAAGCAACATGATTTGTTCAGCAGGGTGGGGCCAAGAAACATCCAGAAGGAATAGGAGGACTACAGCATAACTGGAAGAAATGGGGGACTTTTCTAGGAACAGTAAGTCAGCTTCCAAGATAACATCTGAGATAACATCCAAAAGCCAGTGCCCAACGGCGGTGGGAGATGAAGGCCCAGCAGCCTGGTAGCAGTCAGGACTGGACAAAGAGAGGTGGGAGGTGATCAGAGAGAGTGGGAAAGTTCCCAAACGACAGGCAAGAATTAGAGAGGCACAGAGTCAAAAACAGAGCGTAGAGTAAATCCCAGACAGAAGCAGGAATTTAGAGAGGAAACGATGCTAACACAATAGAAAAAAGACCATGATAACATAATGCCACAGCTATCAAGGAGTGACTAGAATTAAAAAGAAAAAGGGTGTCAAAGATGCCTGAGTGACATAATTCAAAGCCGAGGAAAGGTGACTGGTTGGATCATTTCCTGGTCACCGATGCCTGTCGTTGGCAAAATGTGTTCGATCCTATAGCCTGAAGCCAGCCTTCAAGTTGCCAGATCTTCCCTGTTGCATTTTCCCACGTCCCATGTAGGCTCTGACACATGTGCTTCTATGCTGTGTCCAGAATTTCCCTGGAGATGGAGTTAGGAAATACAGTTTCTTGGAAGGCAGGCAGGCGTGAAGCCACGTCTGCACCAGCGGACAACACCAGCTGTCCACATCCACTGGGAGCCAAAGGAGATCCTGCTGTTTGCACATGTTGGTGACGTGAACGAGCTAACACGCGATGCAGTTTACAACCGTGAAGGAATTGTCTATGGAGGAGGCAAAGGCAAGGACGGGAAGTTAACATATTTCTGTACTGGCATTCTTCTTCACAGGCAGGTCCTGATCAAGAGAAAGATACTCCCCCTCCAAAGACATGGAGTGACGTTCAAGGGTATTTCCAAGGCTGTGTTCTCCACAGCAAAAACTTTCCAAGGACTCAAACTGGCACTGGGTTTGTCTGTACAGCTTTCCTCTACTTTCCTCTTCCACTAAGAAGGCTAGTGACAATGCCACAGCCGTAGACCTGCAGCCCTGGGAAAGTCCTTTTTGAAAAATTCATTCCTTCTGTTATTGATTTTTGGTTTCTCCCCCTCCTTTCCTTTCTCTCCTCTCACCCAGAGCCAGTCTGAGATGCAGCAGCTACCTGTGGCTGGTCAGCTCTGCTCCACGCCAATGAACCGCCGATTGCTATGTCTCCTGCCTCTTTGCATTGGTGCCAGCTGCTGCACATCTGTGTGGAGGGGAAAGGAGGCTTTCCTGCCTGAAAGTGTGAAGCTCTAGAACTGAAGTTTCCACACTGAGGCCAATACACAGGGAAAGTCACAGCCAACTCTGTTCCCAGACCCGCGCCGCGGACGGACCTCTTACAGGAAGTGAGGCTAAAAGCAGCCCTCTACGTGGACCAGCACAATAAAAAGGGTTTCTGGGCCTGGCGTGCCTGTCACGTCCCTCAGAAATGCCATACAAAGGCCTCTGGGAGAGCATTCCAGTGTTTCCCAGTCCTCTGGTCAAATGCCATCGTAACAACCTCTTAATACTCCGTCCTAACATCTCTACAAGAACCAACATTCATTAAGCCAAAACTCCAATACTTATTTGCATTGATTATAACCAACTCATCCAAAAAAAATCCAAGAATTATTTTGTACTAATTATAAGCAAGTCTCTGAAGGAGTCACCCCCATAAGTTATTTTCAAGTGTTTAATGTTCCGGGAATATTAATGTACATGAGTTGTTCTCAGCTCTGGTCATTGTGTGCTTATTATATTATTACTTTTTCAAAAGCTGTTGGAGTAGAGAGATAATGTGAGAGTACACATTGAAATGTCAAGCTTTTGAAAAACTTTCTCCTTCCACCATTAATGATTTGAACATAATACTCTAAATCCAAGGGTATCCTCCCCAAACAGAGGTTTCCTTCTGGATAATATGACATTTCCATCATACAAGCATGTGGGCATTTCCACCACAGTTCATTAAAGCCAATCTAAACAGAAAATCCAGAAGAGGAGTATAAAAGCATCTGCATATGTCTATCGGCCATTTGTATGTCCTCTTTGGAGAAATATCTCTTCAGGTCCTCTGCCCATTTTTTAATTGGATTGTTTGTTTGTGTTTTGTTGTTGTTGAGTTGTATGTGTTCCTTATATATTTTGGATATTAGCCTCTTATCAGAGGCGTTGTTTGCAAAAATCTTCTCCCATTTGGTTGGTTGACTATTTTGTCAAAGGTTTCTTTTGCTGTGCAGAAGCTTTTTAGTTTGATATAGTCCCATTCATTTATTTTAGTTTTTACTTCCCTAGCCTTTGAAGTCAAATTCATAAAACCTCTTTGAACCCAAGGTACGTAAGTTTGGTACCTAAGACATATGAAAAAATGCTCAACATCACTAATTATCAGAGAAAAATGAAATAAAAACCACAATGAGATATCACCTCACCCCAGTTTGAATGGCTATCATCAACAAGACAAATAGTAACAAGTGTTGGAGAGACTGTGGAGAAAAAGGAACCCTCATACACTGTTGGTGGGAATGCAGACTGGTGCAGCTGTTATGGAAGGCAGTGGGGAGGTTCTTCAAAAAATTAAGAGTAGAATTACCATATGACCCAGCAATCCCTCTCCTGGGTATCTACCCAAAAAATCTAAAAACATTTATCCGTAAAGATATATGTGCTCTGATGTTCACTGTAGCTTTATTTACAGTGGGCAAGACATGGAAACAATCAAAGTGCCCTTCAATAGATGAATGGATAAAGAAGATGTGATATAAGATTCTGCGATAAGAAAAGATGAAATAGGACCTTTTGCGACAATATGGATGGATCTTGAGACTATTATACTAAGTGAAACAAGTCAGACAGAAAAAGTAGAGAACCATATGATTTCACTGATATGTAGTATATAAAACTGAAAACAACAAAAGAACTAGACAAACAAATGAAGAAAAAAAAACTCATAGACAAACAATAGTTTAGTGGTTACCAGAGGGTAAGCGGGGACGGGGGTGGCAGATGAGGGTAAAGGGGATCAAATACATGGTGATGGAAGGAGAACTGACTCTGGGTGGTGAACACACAATGTGATATACAGATGATGTATTACAGAATGGTACACCTGAAATCTATGTAACTTTACTAACAATTGTCACCCCAATAAACTTTAATTAAAGAAAAAAAGCATCTGCAAATTCGATGTGGGGAAAGGGTTCTTTCCAAATTGATGAATGCTTAACCACCAAAACCAGAATCACACCACACCAGCTGAGTCAAAAGTCTGTTTTCACAAAACACGGAGGGAGAAAGTGGCAGTGCTGGTCTTGAATACACTGCAGGGTAAATGGAGGCATCGGTCAACCGTGGGGTCCTCAACCAAGCTTGCTTGACCTCTTCTGGCCAAAGGTTAATGGACAGCCACCCCCACATAGAAATGGTTCCACAAAACAAGATGTCCAAACATCTCTCAGGGTCAAAGTGGATGAACCATCCCAGGGCAGATTTTTGCTTCTGTTATTCCAGCCCCTTTGTGAGAGGCACTGGGTGTCCTCACGGGGCCTGACACCAAAGCCACACGGTTCCCTGGCCTTCACGCTCCTCCTGTGTTTGCACTCCTTCCTCTGCTATGGATGAGTCTGCCTAGCCAACTCACAATCTGTGCTCTGCTGAAATAAAGGCTGGGGACCTCTCACACATGACAGAGGTTAATGTTTTAATTAATTTCTTTCTCCGAAAAGCCTGAAGGGACTCTGTAGTCAGAGCATTCATTTTGAATTACATTCCTAAGACAATCTGTACGTGAGAGTACCTTTAAAACTCACTCGCCCCATCTCCCCTGAGCCCACGATGCCCCTGGACCCTCCCATGACTGGCACAGAATCAGTTCAGCACTTAGATCTGCAGATGGAGGAGACCCTGTACTGAATTATTCCAAGTATATGATTTCCAAGCATATTCCAAGTATATTATTCTGGTCACCTGTTCCCAGAGGGCTGCAGTACCCTTTTCTGGTTTAAGGAGAGATCCTGAATTTTAGCAACACGTGAACCCCAGATGCATACTTGAGAGGAAAAAGTTTTAGATAGAATGAACTCAACTATAAAATCCTTGAAAAAGAAGTTCAGCACCTAAGAGATTTTATTCACTGAAGATATGTTCATTTTGATTACTGAGAGATAGCTAAAGCAGCTTAGGATTGATTTAAGCAAATATGTCTGGAACAATTTTTGAAAGTGAGAATATAAAAAGTAGAAGTGGATGCGAATTCCATACCCCAAAATTAAGATGCAATGTTGTTTATGACTAATTCAAAAAGGGAATTTTATTAGCTCAATGGGGCATACACTTTCCAATTCCTACTAGGAAATGGATGAGTAATAAACAACTGACCATACATGTGCAATGCCCAGGAAAATGCTGGAAGAGAGTGGAGTAGAGGAGCAGGGAAGGAAACCCTTCAGGGAGGGAGTATGACCCCCTCAGCAGCCACACAGCCCAGCCCGGGGTCAGCACCAAAGCCCGAAAGCTTTGTCTAATTCCATTCCGACTTTGATCGGCACTTGCTGAATTATGGAGGGGCCTTTAGGAGCTCAGCACTGAGCTGGAGCACATCTTCTCAAGCCCCACACCCCAGGAGAGCTTCGGTCCTCCCCTTTCTCCCTCCCCTGTCATCTGTCTCTGAGGTGGCAGGTCAACAGTCAGAAGAAAACACATATCATTCCTTCAACCACTGGTTCATCTGCACATGTTAATGTTACAGTGGCAGACGATGCGTGGAGTAGGAAAAAACCTCAAGAAATGGCCCCTTCGCTTCAGGGCCTACAAAAGATCTCCACGTGTGAGGCGACTCACAGAACAGAATGCCAGCTTGGAGCTATCAGCCAGAAAGAGCGATGATCAGGGGGAGGGCAGGGCAAGTGCTCGTGGGGAAGGAAGGATCCCAGCGGACATGGGGACGTGGAGAGGCAGAAGGGGGGCACTCCAGGTTTGGTCAATAAGCGTGAGAAAGGTCTGTAGCTGGGATGTGAGCGTGCTATACTCAAGCAAGAGTGCAAAGGCTAGACAACGAGGCCCGTGAAGGGGAGTGACAGGGTGTCCTTCCCCAGGACTTCCAGAAACAAGGCTGGGAAGGAGGGAGTGGCGTCTCTAAGGAACACACTTTAAAATTTGTAACCTGGAAGTGGCGGTGGGAAGGCGGCAGCTCAAGGAGCAAGGACGCTGGGCATGAATGAAAAGGAAAACATGGGAGGAGAAGAAAAACTTGGGGGAGAAGGGCTTTGGATGTCATGCTTGGGCCCCTGGTTTTAGCTGTTTCTGGGGCTTAGCAATGATTCTTGCCTTGAGTTCCATCAGACATCCTCTCACTTGTAGACTGTCTCCTTTTTAAGGGGCCAGTTCAAGTTTCTGATACAGGCAGATAAGAATCCTAACCAACACAATGGACTGGGAGTTTGTATTTTTAAGTCTTCTTTTCATGGGACAAAGCAGCAGTTGCCCAGTTATTAAGCTGCAAGTTACTTAGTGATCTTCAAAAACATCTTTCCTTGACTCCATGCGTTAGCCATTCTCCCCACCCTCCTCCTTTCTTTCAATCTGTATTTATTTATTTTTATTTCTATCAGAGGCTCAAAAAGCTTAGGTAACTTGGCCAAAGCCAGCTGGCTCCACGGTCTGTGATATTACCCACTATACAAGATAGCGCTTTCATAATTGAAATGACTGAAAATGGAAAGAGGAGGAAAACAGACCATTGAGTCTACTGTGTAAATGCAAAAAAAAAAAAAAAAGATTTGGTTTAAAAGATGTAATGAGGAACAGATAAGGATAAGAAAAGTAAAAAAGAGGGCTTCACACACCAAGTTGCATCTCTCCCACCATTACAGAAATATAAAGGGCTAAAAAATAAGGAAATAAAAAGAAGGGATAGGAAATTGCCATGGCACCAAGGCATTCTGCCTTGAAAATAAATCTGCTTCATTAAAATCTTATTTTGGAAAAGTGATTTTAGCACGTGTACACAGCAGGTCTATGATCCCATGACAATCTTCTTCAGTGACATCTTTCCGCATTAGTTAATTAACAGGTGCCAGTCACAGAGTGAGTCCACTGCAGCTGATACTGCAAGAGATGCGAGCGATATTAGATATTCAACACCAGTGCTGTCAAGTAAATGACAACAATCAGTAGGGAACGCCTTTCATTGTCAGTGTTCTGGTGGAGAAAATAAATATGAGGACGATTTTGATATGCAGCTTTTACACATCAAATTTCTGAAAAATGTGAAGTCACACTGGAAATCAATTGAAGCTATAAAGGGACTGGTAAATGCTCACTTAAATATGGACATAAAAGATGAAGCTGGCAGAAATAACCACAAAGGAAAATAAAGGAGGAAACATGGTTAAAAACAGAAGAGCATAATACTCACTCTTTACCTTCTTGCACTTGACTTCTAGATGCCTCTTGACACATTTAACCTTTTGGAAATGCTGCCTTCTCTTGGCTTACAGGACACCCCATTCTCCTGGGTTTTCTCCCTGCCCACTCCTACTCAGTTTCCTGGAGCTCTTTTTTCCTTCACCTCACAATCGAGTGTATGTACTCATCTGATGAATGCCTGTCTTCCTTACTAGACCATAGATTCCACATCGATTTGGGTTATTCTCACCTGAGACCAGCACAGCCCCTTGTGCACACCAGGTGCTCAAGACACCTGTGCCAAGTACCCGACATTACAGCATGACCAAAGAAGGACTCATTCTAGAAATTCACAGCTTATTAATCACTAGAAAGCCCATTAATGCACATTATAGCTAACAGTGTGAGGAAGAAGCAAGACCACCCAAATGAGCACACACAGACTGCTCAAAGCTTGTTGTCACAAGGGAGGCAGCCGCCATCACTTGTGTTTGGCAGAGACGGCAAGGCAGGCGGGGGGTGGGTGGGAAAAGCTTTGGAGTGAAATGACAGGAAAGCTTCAGGCGCACACTTGGAGAAGGTGGTTAGTACGGGGAAGCTGGAGGCGGGTTAACAGAAGCAGGGCACCTCGTGTCACTGGTTAGGGGTGCATCTGTGGTTAGTCCTCAGTTGGAAGCAAGGGCAAAAATTAAGGTAGCGGGCAGTTTTGGACCAAGTCCCGACCAATTTGAGCCAGTTGCTACAGAGATGGTGCTTTGGCATCCTGGACTGGGTCTGAGTGTGAGTTCCGTTTTCATATATGATCTGGACATTGTCCACTCATACATACATATACATATACACACACACACAGCCTCTCAACAGGGGAGGATATCCATTCAAGTCAGGAACAAGAAAAGGATGCCGACTCTCGTAATTTTCATTAAAAATTCGGTTGGGTAATCTAGCCAAAGAAATAACAATAATAATTAACTACTTTGATAGTTATTAGGCTTCCTATTTACTTAGGGAGGAAGACAACGATATTTGAAACCATTAAAGAAGATAAAGTAGAACTCTATGTACTGACATAGAAACAGGTCTATAACATATAATATGGAAAATCAAGTTAAAAAAACAACACATATAGAACAACACACAAATTACAGGCATTTTTTAGAGTAAATTTTTTAATTGAACACTTCCTGTTTTTCAAGCACTGTGTTGTTTTTACACACATTATCTTTACACATTTTATCTCATCTAATCTCTCATGGCCATCCCGGTATTTATTATTCCTATTACTTTGTAGATGAGAAAGTGGGGACCAGCCACAGAACAGGAAGAGAGGTGTGAACCCGGGCAAGCTGGCTCTAAACCTGGATTCTTCCTCACCACCTACTTCTGCTTGGTAAGCTCCACCCACACAGATAACCCAGCTCATCTCTGGGGGTTGGGTTCACATTTAACATCATACACTTCTGCATTAATTAAATTTTAAAAACGCATACTTGTCGCTTTTATGATCAGAAAAGATACAGATATTTTACATCTTGCAAAACAATTAGAAAGGATGCATGACAGTCCTCTAAGTACATTTTTTAAATAAATTTTATTGGGGAATATTGGGGAACAGTGTGTTTCTCCAGGATTCATTAGTTCCAAGTAATTGTCCTTCAATCTAGTTGTGGAGGGCGCAGCTCAGCTCCAAGTCCAATTGCCGTTTTCAATCTTTAGTTGCAGGGGGCGCAGCCCACCATTCGTGTGGGAATTGAACCGGCAACCTTGTTGCTCAGAGCTTGCGCTCTAACCAACTGAGCCATCCGCCGCCCCTAAGTATTTTTTTTTCAATTGTTGTCTGAAACTTACAAAATTGCTAGAAGTGAAGAAAGACTTCTGTCGGGTTCAGCTTGAGTCTATGTATCGCCAAGTGAAACTCTTATTCCATTCTGACACTTTTGTGAGATTCCTTCCACCTTGAAGAAAGTTTTTAGTGTCTCAGCTATGAGAGAAAGCTTGATACCAAGAAAAGAAATATTCCTTGGCAGCTTGTGAGACATTTAAGTGCTGGCTTTGCCTGTCTAATTGGGATGATTCTGGTATGGGGGCGTAATGTGAAAATCAAGGACACCGAACGTAGAGCGTAGAAAACGACATACTGTCGTCTTCCTGGAGGTCACAGAGCAAGAGCAGGCTCATTTCTTTTCAGGACCACCCCCTCCCATACTTCAGCTCCACCCCAGCTCTTTGGGCCTTCTCCAAACCTCACACCCCCCGACACCTCCCCCTTCCAATCCAAGTTACTCACTTTCATGGTTCCTACATCTCTCCCTTTCATCTGTATTTGTCAACTAAGCCAATTTCTCTATTCCAAAGGAAGACTTTCAACTGGCTTTGCTGCTCCCTGAAAAATACCCTCCTACCCCTCCTTTCTTTTACTGGCAATGTAGACAAATCTGTTTGCTTTCTATTTTTTCTGTTATTAAAGTCATCATTAGAATTTTCAGAAGGTAGTTTACCACAAGTACTTCCTCTGCTTTGGACACTGGCTTATTTCTCACTGCCCTGCTGGGTTCTCTCTCGCGACCCCGGGCCGGTAATGGAACACTGTAATACGCACAATGGGCCATTAACAGGCTCTTTCTGAAGACTGGGGCTGTCTAGAGGGCAGGGCGTGTCATGCTTTCCTTCCCTTGCGTGGCCCCGTGCTTCACAATCAGATGCACATCTCTTCCAGCAATGGGACCAAATCCCACTAAAACCTTGATGCACCAACAAACAGCACCATGTGCCTTCCTGGAACAATCTTTTCTCCCCCTGACCCCTGCCCTCCTGGGTACGAACGGATGCTGTGCCCCTGAGCTGCACCTTCCCCGGCAGGACCTGCCAAGTTCTTCTTCCCGATTAGGAAACGTACCTACTCGCTAAGTTTTCAAGGCAGTCACACACCTGAGATCAGTACACACACCTCCTGCTGTGGGTGAGCTCCGCAGCTCATCCCACTCAAGAAAGATTGTCCTTCAGATGTCACCTCCACCAATCTTGGCTGGCAACATCCGAGTGGCTAGATTCTAATGATACACCCTAAATCATGGAGTACTAATGCTAATGGGTGACTCAAATTGTTCTCACGTGAATTCTTTTCCTTTCCCAACTTCGCATATTAACCCGATTCGGAGGACAGGTCTCCCAGACTGACACCTTGAGGAAGAAGCCAAAAGCATGATGAGTTTTTCTACCTCTGAGATTTGAAACCTTGGTGGCAATGCCCTCCATCTCTTCCCTCTCACCCCAAATACCTGCTACCCCGTCCGGGCCGTGCCCCTTCTGCCATGTCTCTGTAAGCTGCATCAGCTCCTCTCTTGTTCCAGCTTTGACTCTTACGACCACAGACCTAACGTGACTGTGTTAGCCTCCTGGCAGTTCTCTCTGCCTCCAGCCTCTAACCCACGAGCCCGGCAGCCTCATTGTTCAGCGTCACTGACCTAAGGTCCCTCCACTGCTAAGAGAGCCCGAGCACCATGCCATCCCCTACCTGAGGCCGAGTCCAGCCAGGCATTTGAGTCCCTCCTCACTCTGGCTCCCGCCTCACCTGCCACACACACCCACGCCCCCTGCACCCTCATCCTTCTCGCCCGACTGGGCTCTGTGCCCCCTGTTCTTTCAAGCTAAGGTGGCCTCTCTTCCTCGTCTTGCCCACAGCTTCCACTTCTCTCAAAGTACATTCCAATCACCACTTTCTCCTTTAAGAGCTTCTGTTTATGCCATCCAATTTCGTAATATCATCTTGTATTTGCTACTTATCTTTCCACATAAAATGTCTCTCCCCAACCTCCTCAAAGAGAGGAACTATAATGGAATGAAAAACACATGTTTAAAAATATTGAATGCATTCATTTAAATTGAACACGGTGCTTTTAGTGAGTTCTACAATGCCTATTATGGTGTTTGGAATAGAAAAGGTGTCCAGTAAATACTTTTGAATGAATCAGTAAGTACATTAATTTAGATAAGAGAGACGATAAGACCGCTGGCACTTGAGGGTATGCATTCTGCCCAAGGCCCATGTCGGGGGCGACGCTCATCAGTGCTCACTAAATGTCGGTGAGAATGACAGTGAGAAAAGAAGGAAGAGGAAGAGGAAAGTATTTAGGTGAAGGTTATAAATATCACAGATTAGCATTTGCTGCGAAAAGAGAAATATTCAGGGCATTCGAGTAATAGCCACTTAGAAGACGGAAGAGACGATCACCTTTACAACAGTGACGAAAGAAGATGAGATGCCTAAGAGTAAATGTAACAAGGACTCTGCAAGGTCAACATGAAGAAACACTTGAAACATTATCAAGGACACAGAATCAGACAGGCACGCAAATGAAGAAGCACACCACGTTTTGGGATAGAAACAGCTCAGAATCGTAAATATGTTGATTCTTCCTAAATTAATCTATATATTCAAAGTAGTCACAATAAAAAAGTCAACATGGTTCTTTTTCTTTTTTGTTTTTGAAACAAGACAAGCTAGTCACAAGTTACTGTGGAGAAAATACAAAAGTGAAATAGCGAGCAAATTCTACAAAAGGTAAAATAACTAGGAGCAGGAACTATCCAAATCCAATGTTTAATAACAATACCACAAAAATTAAAAGACTATGGCACTGGCATTAAGTAAATAAAATCAAAGGGAAAAGTGAAGAGGTCTGAAATTTACACAAAAATATAAAGAAATTTTAATACACTGGCATTTCAGAGCCATGGAGAAGAGATGGGACATTCACTTAAAGGCATTGGTACTACTCTGTAATAAATCCTCTCCTCACAACTTAAAACCAAATATTAATAAATTCCAGGTGGATCAATGAATGATTTAAGGATCCAACTTAAATCCATAAAAGGAATAGAAAAAATTACGGAGAATTTTTAAAAGTTTAGAATTGAGAAAGCATTCCTAATATAACACAAAACTCAGAAGCCATAAAACATTTATAAATAATACTTAATAGAAAATCTCATAATTTCTGTAGTAAAATACAACATGAACAAAATTGTAAGTCAAACAACGAAGTGGGTAATATTTGCATAACATATCACTGAGGTCCATTTTCCCTTATTAGTAAAGAAAACTGACAAACTAATACGAAAATGCTGAAAACATAGGAGAAAAGTGGTAAAGGAAAGGAACACATACATATTTCAAAGAGAAAGAACTACAAGTGGCTACTGAATAAATGAAGAGACGCTCATAATAAGTAAACTTCAAATTAAAAACAGATAGAGGAGACCCTGACATCCAGCTATGATGGTGTAACTGGTACCAAACTAGTCCTTCTACCATAAATAATGTTAAACCTTGACAAAACATATGAAGCAAGAGTTTTTCAGATATTATACAACAAACAGCACAGGACTGATTCCTGAGAGAGGGGAGATGCATGAAAGAGCCCTAGAATCACCCTGGCACTCTGCCTGGAGGAACTTTCCTGACTAAGGCACGGGGTGGTGGGGCCCAAGCAGAGCACACCAGTCTCACTTTGCTGAGTGAGGGCCAGCAGACTGGAGACAGGCTTTGCTGAAGCAGCTAGAGTCTACCAGGTAGATTAATGAAGAGAGTGGAGCTGCTCCGAGAAGGAGCTTCAGAAATCTGCACAGTGGTGCCCTCCAGTCTTTGGTGAAGCACTAAGATGTTCGCTGGGTGCGATTCCAAGAGGGTTGAAAGAAAAGAGACACCCTACCCCCACCCCCAGGAGCTGTGAGTTGAATGGAGAGTCTGAAAATTGCAGAGCTGAGAGACAAGAAGCTCTGACAATTCAGAGAAAAGAGATCTTGCTAAACACTGAGTATTCAATGAGACCGCCGAAAAGCCACACCTAATTAATAGACCCACGGTAACAAAAAAATAGAACAATCAAGCTGAGCCACCAGTAAATTAAGTGACAGCCAGAAAACTCAACATTCTCCAAAGGAAGACAACAAAATCAAGATTCATAATATCGCCTCCAGAACGGCCAGCATGCCATAAAAAAGTATTATATACACAAAGAATCAGGGAAATGTATCCCGTAAGAAAAAGAAATACATTTAATAGAGACACCAAAATAACCCAGGTTTTTAAAGCAGCTAACAAAAATATGTTGAAAGACATTTAAAAACGTGGTCATAAAGAATTAATAGATCAGAACTCTTCAAAAAATAAAAACCATAAACCAAATGGAAATTCTACAACTAAAAAGTACATTCCCTGAAATGAAACGTTAACTGACTGAGATCAAGGGCAGACTGCTGACTGAAGAAAACAGGTCAGGACATTAGATGACAGATCTATAGAAATTATCCGTTATTTTATCTTATCAAATTTGGTGATAATTTAAACATCAGGCTCAATTAAAATGGACTCTGTTATGGGTCCTTCTCTAGGCCCACTTCATTCATTCCTTCTGTCATTCTTTGGCCAATACTTTTACTGAGCTAAGAAGTCAATTCTTTTAAGTACAATAGAACATTGGTTTTCAAAGTTATTTTTATTGATAACTCTTTTGCTAGGAAACATCATGAAGAACCCCAATAAATATACAGAACAGATGAAAGCAGAGATGCTCTGGTGGAATGAAGAGAATGGTGTCGTGCTTGTGATGTCCCCCAGGATGCCCCCTCCCGTCCACGGTCCCCTGAATGTGTCCCGGGCAGTCAAGAGTTGACTCCACTGAGCAGAAAAGTCTGAAGTAAATCTTTGCAAAACCTCAGCGGCACCGCAGTAGAATCGTAGTATTTCTTGGCAAAGTGGCAGCTTTTTCCTGTGTGTAGGGCACTGAGGACAGGACCCTCGGGCAAAATTTTTATTGATTGGCATAAAATATGTGGTGGGCGCATCACCTGAGCACCACCCACTATGAAGTGCTAAGGGTGAGAGTTGAAGTGTTAACTTCTCCATCAAGTAGTTAAACTTGAGGATCTTTTTAGTTGTCCAGTTGTACTTTTGGCTTTAGCCCTCTGGCGAAAAATGATTAATGCATTGAGATTTTAATTAATGCACCAATTCCAGAAAAGCTTACCAACTTTGTGTCTAAGACAATGGCACATTCCTGGGGGACAATAAGATAATGACTGCATGGCACAGTGGGGTAAAGAACCAGGTCATCTGTGGCCAGAGACTCCCTGCCGAGAAGCCACCCCCTGTCCGACCCATGTGCCTCGGGATGAAGGACCAATCTCTCCAGTCCCTGGAACTTTTGTGTGGCACAGTGAACTGCATGCCACGTCCCAGCGTTTGGAGACGTTTCACCTTCTCTCTGTCTAGAAGGTTCCTACATGGGGAGCCAGCTCCCCACAAGAGCACCTCTAGCCAAAGGTGCACTGGATATTTGGCATTTGCCTGACCTTGTTGCAGGGCTCCCCACCTTCCTCCAGACCTACTCGCTGACGTTAAGCCATCAGTTTAGAAGAGATCGAAAGGTCCTGTCCACTCTAAAATTCTGAGGAAAATCCCTGCTAATGTTACAGGACACCTATTTTTTTTTTTTGAAATCATCTATTTAAATTAGAATGTTAAAAAATATTAAAAATACTGAGTTCTGAAGTGGCTGAGAAATTAACCTAAATAATGTCTCTTTTTCAGATTACATTAAACTTAAAAATATATTTAATTAGCATATATGCTTTATTAATCATTTGGTATTTTTTGGTATTTTTAAAAAAGAAGAAACCTGATGATTAATAACTCAATTAGAATATTCTACAATGCTCTGTTGTGAAAAAAATCTGAATCTTACTTGTGATATGAATACATTTTAAAAGCAAGGACTCTGATAAGAGGAGCTAGAACTAGAAATACTGAATTCTAGAACCTCAACACTCAGAACTACTCATTTGAATCAGCGCTTTGATTTCAGCAATAGAAAAGGCCATTTTGGTTGAGTCCAAATACCCAAAACCAAAGCACACAAAACACAACAAAAACACCCCCAATGAAGTAGAGACATATTTTAAATTTTTTTATTTTGGATCATTTGATTTTGAAATAAGGCTGGATATTCAGTCGGTCGGGCAGAGCACGCTCACCCCCTTCACATTGGTGTGACTCTCCCTTCCTTCCATCTCTGCCCAAACGTCTTCAATGAGAGGGCCTCCCCCAATCATCCTGCACGCAACACTCCCCGTCCTGCATGTCCCACCCCCTTC
This sequence comes from Rhinolophus ferrumequinum, assembly GCF_004115265.2. Classification (NCBI taxonomy): domain Eukaryota; kingdom Metazoa; phylum Chordata; class Mammalia; order Chiroptera; family Rhinolophidae; genus Rhinolophus; species Rhinolophus ferrumequinum. Next base: position 12,122,891 of record NC_046300.1, on the reverse strand, counting down.
TCATCCAGGTCATATACATGATCTGACATATATTGACACACAGATTATTTACTGACTCTCTAATCTAAAGTGACTGGGATTAGTTCTCAGCAAACACTGAAATAAATGAATATGCGAATTACTAAGTCAAGGCAAATAAAAGCCATTTCTGTCATTTGGGGCTGTAAAATGGCTCAGGTCTTTAAATTGATGCATGCAAATATGTAAGTGTAGAGCATAACTTTGAGTTTCATTTTCCATCAATGTCTGATAACCTACTGATTAAATCTGACAGCCTGCAAAAAGAGAAAAATCATTATCAGATCCTAACCTATCATCTATAACGACCTAAATGTAACTAATGATATGTTTTATTACACATAATAGCTTTTGGAGGGAAAAAAAATATATGGCCACAATCTCACTGTAAAAAAAAAAAATCTCAATGTATTCTGCTCTATATTTGAACATAGCTACATAAATATATAGTTAGGTCTATAAACTGTAAACATATTTAAATATAATGTGTAGAAAGTTCCTTTTGAATTTAATCGTGAGTTGTAATATAAAATTTACTGAGTCTTTGCTTTCTATCAGATATGTATGTATGTGTGTATGTATATATTTATATATACACACATTGTATATATATATAATATATATTTATATATACACACATACATACATGCATATCATTTTTAAACACACATTGCCCCCGAAAGAGAAAGAAATGGGCATTTTCTCAATGACATCTATATGCCATCTTAATTCTCACCATCACTAAACAATGATGATATTATCCCCATTTTACAGATGAGGAAGTAGTTCACACCTGTGCCCCAGGTGGGTGCACAAGGGCACACAGCTACTATATGGGAGTGTCAAATGACAAACCCGTCTGACTTCCTGAATCTAAGGTACACATACACCAAATGTTTACCTACTACCTGTGCATATAATCAGAATTAGACATTTTAGAAAAGTTTTTTATTGATGTATTGTTGACATAGTAAAAAGGTATAAATATCCCAAGTGCACGGCTAGATGAAACTGAACGCACCCATGTAAACAGCGTGCAGCTTAAGAGAAAATCTCCAGCACCCAGAATCCTCTTGTACCCCCTCCAGACATTATCAAGGATTAGCTGCCAGGTTTCATAGTTTGTATAACTGGAATCACAAGTTATATTCATGAGATTCACCCTTACTGCACTGGCAGTAGTTGTAGTTCATGATTTTCATGGCTATGTAGCATTCTGTTGTGTGACTGCCCCAAAGTATATTTAAATATTCTAAAGTTGATGAGCAATAAAGCAGTTTCCACTGGTCATTATACGTACTGTGCTAGGAAAATCCCTGTACATGTCTCCCAATAAGGTTTTACGGTTTGCAGTGTATACATTTTGTCCATTAGATTCATTCTTAGTTATTTGAATTTTGGGGTGCTACTATAAATGTAATTAATCATCCTTAACTTTTTTTGTGTGTATGGTTGGTAGAAACATGATTTTTTATATTGATCTGATAGCAACTGATTTTTTTTATACTGACTTTGTAATTGGTGACCTTGATAAATTTGCTTATTAATGTCAATACTTCACAGATTCTTTTGAATTTTCTAGGTTCACATTCATGTCATCTGAAAATAATGGTAGTTTTCTTTCTTAGCAGTTCTTATGCATCTATTTCTTTTCTTACTTTATTGCACTGGCTAGAACCTCCACTACAAAAATGTAATAAAAGCTGTGATGGTGTACATCTTCGTTTCATATCTCAGGGTGAAATTCTCAATATTCCAATATTTATATGACATTTGCTATAGTTTTTTGGAGTTATTCTTTATCAAATTTTATCAAAGGCAATTCCTTTCTAATCTTAGTAAGCCAAAAGCTTTAAAAATTATAAGTAGGTGTCATATTTTACCAAACGCATTTTCTATAGTGCTCTTTTAACTGCCCATATAACAAGAAAACCTAAAATAGAAACACCTGTCTCACATACATATACATAGTACATATATTAATGTAATTATCTTAAAGTTAAATTACAAAGTACATTAACATTTTTTTATCAGTCTGCATAGAGCTCCTTCATCCTACCCTGCTGGCAATGACATTAATTAGTGTGGAGGGAGAAAGCCAGATGAGAAAATGTCAGGCCTCCAGTACGGAGAAACAGAAGCCAAAAAGAAGGTGCTCCAGGCTGCTGTATGTATCTTCCCACCCATCTTTGGGCCCTGGAGACAATTATTCCAGCTACCCAAACAAGCTGAGGATGGTGATGTGGGTTTCCTAAGTGTAGAAATCGTATATGCTGGAGGAGGAAGAGTGAAAGCTGACAATGATTCATCGAATATTCTTTTCCAACTTTTGAGACACACAGCAGGAGTTCTGCAGAAATCCAGGATTATGGTCACTGTTTTTCTCGGTGCTGCTGTTTTTTCCTCTTGCTTGCTTGCTTTCTCTTTGAAGTCTTCTGCCTTTTAAGATTTTTCTGTATATTTCCAGAAATTTATCATCAACTCCTCTGTTTACTTTTCCTCAAATCAATTTTCTTGCCTTCCAACCCTGCATCCTGCATTAATAAATCATTTCCCTGTTCTCTATTACTTATTTTAGAGTAATAGTTTTTGTTATTTTAGACCACAGGTCTCCAAAGTGATCAATTAGAGTGTGATTAAAAAATATTTAAACTTGCCTTATGATTATGTTTACAAGAAAAAAAAAACCCACCACCAACTGGCCTTTTCACCACACATCACTTTGCTGCAGAGTGAATGCTGCTTGGGTATCCAGAGGAAAGAGTGGGGGCAGCTCCACTCAGGGAGGCGGAGCCGCAGTCCCATGAGTTCCGTAAAATTTTAGCACACTGGGACATAATAGCATGTGTGCCTGGTTAAATGAATGTACCAACTATATTATTGAGTTTTAACTAAATGACAATCAAAAAGTAGGCAAGTACCTTACATCGACTCCTGAAAAAATGAGAATTGAAGGTAATACTAATAACACAAATACCATCAAACAAACAAACAAAATTCACAGCAATTCCACTCCCTAGTTTTCCTCAGCCACCGTATGATGTTAAAAAGAATGACGACCTAATCAGAACCGAAGAGAAGTCAGCTAAAAAAAATTAAATTATAAAACTACTACTGTAACAATGCATCTTGCTATGTATTTTGCCTTGATATTTTACCTAGAAATGATATGAATCCATCATAATTAGAAAATTTTAAACTAAGAAAATTTTAAACTAACAATAGAAAAATAAAACTATTTCAAGTGGTTCTCACCCAGTACTTCTCAACATTTTATGAAATTAGTGACAAATAAACAGAAGCCCCTTTGAGGTTTTGCACTTTATAGTAAAAATCTAAAAACCACAAATCAAATACTTTTCTCCCCCATGGTAAAAATGCAACCTCAAACAAAACAAAACAAAACAAAACAAAAAACTCCTGAAATTTAATCTTTATCAATAAGTATTGTTGGCAACAACAACAAAACAAACATATTGCTGGAAATTTCATGCAGCAAGTATTAGAACAAATTATATATTATATTGTGAGAGGCTGGATCACAAAATAGCTACTTCAAAATTGACTCTATTTACAGTACTTCCAGATTCTGTTTCTATCAAGAAATATTCAAATATTTACTTTTTCTATGAGTCACTACAGAAAAGATGTGCTAGAAGAGATATATTCTTGACCGTAAATAATTTCCCTACTAGAAATGTTTTGTGTAAGTGAAGTCACTGATAGAATACCTGCTTTGATCTGAATTTTTACAAAAATTATTCTTGTGGTAAGGTTACAGAGATAACCCCACAAGTAAAATTTGTTCTCAGCATCATTCACTTGCAAACTACAGCAGTAGGGCCACTGAATGGCATAAATACATAATGTGATAGAGGAAAAATAACCATAAAATTAACTGCATACACACACACACAACTATATGTATATGCAATATTTATGGTGCACGAACTTTGTACAAGACAACGTTCTCATCTTTCTTGTGTTCATTCCTGTGTGAGTCCTGCAACAACCGCCTACGCTGGGTATTATTAATATAATTAAACCCGTTGTTACAGGTGAGGCCACTGAGGCACAGAGAAGCAAGGACTGCCCAAGGTCATACCGAATGTAAGTTTCAGAACCAGGACTTAACCCAGGCAACCAGAATCAAGAGTGCCCACTCTCAAACACTAAGCTAGCGATGTGGTTATTTTTATAAAAACAAGATCCTGAAAACCTTTATAATATTTTGTAATGAGATGTAGTGTGGTAAGAAAAACACGATTCTCCACTTATCTCATGGCTAAGATTTAAAAGAACTGCTAAACTTAAAGATGTCTTAGGCAGTATTTTCTTCACTAAATGATGGTTAAGATTGTGTGATGACAAACAAGTTGTCAGTATGCTAGCCAGCAGATACTTATACACAGGCACGCGCACACACACCCCTCCTTAACATACACACTTAACCTGTCCCTTCAAGGTGAAGGAGAAGTTTTAACATTGAGTGAAAAAGTTAACTACTATAAAGAGAGCATTTTGAAAAAAAAATGTTTGAAAAAGTTTCTAGCATCATCTGATGAGGTGGCTGAAAATGCTATAAGATTATTCCTTAAAAATCTCAAATTTATACCATAAGAAGAATTAGACAAAGAAAAAGGGTCTTTAAAAAATAGTGAAGATAAAATGAGCCATGACCGTTATATCACACCATATAAAAGATTAATTTGAGATGTTTCATAAATATACATATGAATGATAAAGCTTCTTGAAGGAAGCATAGGAGAATATCTTCACAACTGTCACACAGGCAAAAATTTTCTTAGACAAGAACAAAAAGCATTAATCATAAAAAATATAAATGAGAGTTCATTAAATTAAGAACATCTTCTCATTAAGTTTACCATTGAGGGGTATAAAGGCATGCTTTTGAATTGAAGAAATTACTTGAATTTTGACCTGAAGAAAGTATTTGCAACAAACATATCTGACAAAGGAATCTCACCTACAATACATAAAGAAACCTATAAAGCAATACGAAAAATAACAAACAAGTCAATTTTAGAAATGAGCAAAAGACATGCACAGGCACAAAAGAGGATATTCAAATGGCCAATCCACATATGCAAATGTTGTATATTAAAAACACAAGAAGCTACCACACACTAACAGACAACAATGAAAAAGACAAATACCAAGTCCATAGAGCAACTGAATTCTCTCGCATTGCCAGTTGGCGTGCAAACTAGCACAACACTTTAGAAAACTGTTCTGCAAAATCTACTAAAGACTGGTAGACATCTTCCCTATGACCCTGCAATTCCACTCATAGGTGTACATATGTGTGCATGAGTATGTACGAGTATGTGGGGGGAGGGTTGGGGTTCTGTATGTATCCAAAACGAATGAGGGGGAACAGGCCCACAGTAAGACGTGTACAAGAATTTTGATAGCAGTTTTATTCGTAACAACCATAAATTGAAAACCAGCCCATGTCCATCAACAGGAAAAGAGAGAAACTAATATATTCATACGATGGAATACTATATAGCAATATTTTAAATTTTAAAAAAAACTGTTATGTAAGGAACACTGTGGATGATTCTCACAGAAATTATTCCATGAAGGAAGCCAGACACAAAAGAGGATATACATTATATTTCTTTTATCTGAAGTGCAAGAACAGACGAAACTAATCAATGGTGATAAAAATCAGAATACTGATTAGCTCTGGATATGAGCCTGGACTGGGAAGGGATCTGAAGGACCTTTCTGGTGTGGTCGAATGTTCTTTACCTAATCTACATGCTGGTTTACATGTTTATATGTATGTAGACATTCATTAAGTTGAATGCTTAAAATTAGTGTATTTTATTACTGCATGCTAAAGCTCCATAAAAAGCAAGTATGTCAAAAAACTGGAAGCTATTTTCAAACCTATTTAAATATTTTTCAAATCTCAGTAGGTCTTGACTCTATATAAGAATGCAACATGTTCCAATTAGTTTGTAAGAATAGGCACTATTCTGGCAAAATGAAATTTTACTAGACAAATTATTTTAAAAATCTTTGCATAACTGGTGCCTGGTTTTGAAAATAAGTATGACTTACGGAGCAGTCAACAGTGCATCTTCTCCATGCAGATCTATGCACTGTTATGAGGTTTATTTTTCAGCGATCACAGCCATTAATACCAAGTATCAAAACTAAAGCAGAAGAAAATAAAAAGGCAGGCCACAGACTGGGAGAAAGTATTTGCAAAACACATATCTGAGAAAGGACTTGTATCCAAAATATACAAAGAATCCTTAGAGCTCAACAATAAGAAAACAAACAACCCAATTAAAAAACGGGCAAAAGATCTGAACACGTACTTCATCAAAGAAGCTACACAGATGGCAAATAAGCATACGGTAAGATGCTCTACACTGTATGTCATTAGGGAATTGCAAATTAAAACAACAACAAGATACCACCAGAAACTTATCAGAACTATGAAAATCCAAAACACTGACAACCAAATGCTGACGAGAATGTGGAACAACAGAAACGCCCATTTATAGCTGGTGAGAATGAAAAATGGTACAGCCATCTTTGGAAGACGGTTTAGCATTTTCTTACAAACCTTAACATAGCCTTACCATACAACCCAACAACTATGCTCCTTGGTATTTACTCAAATGAGCTGAAACAGGAAGTCCACTCAAGAACCTGCACAAGCATGTTTATGGCAGCTTTATTCATAATTGCCAAACCTTAGAAGCAACCAATGTGTTTTTAAGTAAGAAGTGGATAAACCAACTGTGGTAATCCAATGTAATATACATATGATAAAGATATATATGATAAATGCAATGGAGTATTTATTCAGCAATTTAAAAAAAAAAGAGCTATCAAGCGACAAAAACAGATGGAAGGACCTTAAATGCATGTTGTTAGGTGAAAGAAGTCAATATGAAAAGGCTACATACTGTATGCTTCCGAATATAGGACATTCTGGAAAGGGTAAAACTATTGCAGTATTAAAATATCAGGAGCGTGGGTGGGTGGGAAAGAGGGACGAACAGGTAGAGCACAGTGAAACTATTCTGTACGATACTGTGTTGGTAGACATAGGACAACGTGCATTTCGCTAAACGCACAGAATTGTTCAATACAGAGTCTGATGAACCAAACTGCTCTAAAAAGTCTACTAATTAAGAAAAAAAAACAAATCCAATTTTGCAAACTGCTCTATCATAAAGTGCTAAATCATATTTACAAAACTAATAAAGCATATTTGAAAACGAAAAGGCATTTCATACCACTAAATAAAATTAGCTTAAAATGCTGTTTATTTCATTTGCATTTTATCGTAAGGGGATCCAAGGAGCTCCCCTCTTTCCCCTGCCCCCACAAGGACACACAATGCTCCCCTGCAGATCCAGACTGTTTTAGGGAGGCAAAGGAGGGAAAAAACTGTCCTAAGAGGGAGTTGGAGTTCGAACAGACTACAAACTGACCTATAACCAGACTTACACCAGAACAGAACTACACATTTAACTGGAAAATTTACATTTGAGGAGGAAAGTTTAAGCTGCTTTTTACTTTGGTTTGGCTACCCAGTTGAGATGGGGGCTTGTGAAATGTTTACATTTCAGTGTATGCACATTTTTGCCCCATCAACAATATGAGTCCACAGCATGGTCAACAACAGACCTCAGACCTTTCACCTTTAAAGTAAAATGACCCACGAGGCCGGAAGCAGATTCCGACTTCCATTCTGAAAGGCCCTCTGGGGGCTCTCTGGGTTTGGGTGGCTGGTTTTCCTCAAGGGTCATCCACCTTGCCTGGCAGACAGCCTGACTCTGAGGCAAATGCCATTAACATCGTTCACCACCAAGCAGCCAGTCTCTGGGAAACAAATGCCATGGGGGGGGGGGTCCCATTTTTCCTTATTATTGTTATCATTGCCACCGCCATCGCCATCATCATCATCATCATCATCAGACCTGTTCTCTCTCTTCTCATCTGATTCTCTCACAAGCACGTACAGGTACACTTCTCTTTCATTAATGTAATTTTCAAGTTCATTTGTGCATTCATTCGTTCTTTCATTAATTTAATAAATATTTACTGAGCAAAAATACTTACTGGCCCGTGTTGTGCCACAAAAATCTGAATGAGTGTCCCTTTATCCGATAACAAACACCTGATTAGGCCGTTTGGGTAAAAACCCTTCAGATTGACCATTCTCTCAAAACATGATTAGGAGGACTAAGCATTCAATCTGCTTATTGCTTCAAGTTCAGAAAATGGACCTGGCCCCAAAAGGTATCCTTCCTCCTTTATTTCAAATATAACAACTCCTCTCTTTTCAAATTATGATTTGAAACTTTCCTTTAAAGTACGTATCAGGTTTTGCATCCCAGTTGCCCGTCAGAGCGTCAGAGTGAAAGCTGTCTCCAGCGAGGCAGTACAGTTGGTGGAAGCCCCGGATGAAAGAAGGCATAGCTTTGTTCTCTGGGCAGAGATGCCTTTTCTAAACACGGGCCAGATGTGTCAAAAGAAATAACAAATGCATGCCATTGGCCACCAAGGACATCAGGGAAGATGCTGAACTGTGTTTATAAAGGAGGGGCTTTGAGTCACCAGTAATATTAGCCTTAAAGAGGGCAGTGTTCCAGTCCATTTCAGCAACAACAAACAAAACCAAAGCAACAGCTTGGTTCCACGTGAGAGAGAAAAGAATACCTACTGGTGCCTTGACCAGCGCTTGCAGTTCTGAAGACAGAGCAGAGCCAGCCCTTGGTGGAGGCACCAGGAAAGGATGGGGCTCGAGTGGGAACCTCTGCATCTCATGTCACCCGGCTGCTTTCCAGCTGGGGGGCCCCAGAGCAAGTTTCTGCACCTCACTGGCCTCACTCTCATCATCTGTACAAGGAGGGCTTTGAATAAATGATTCTTAGGAATGCTCCAACTCAGAACACTCTGTGATTCAAGCAAGGGTTATTGAATGAAATGGAAGGAAACAAAACCCACATCAGACAGGGAAGGAAGTGCTCTGGGTATGCTGCAGTGAGAGAGCTGTTAGCAAGGAGGGGACGACACAGTATCCAGCCCGGAAAGGCTCGGTGATGGTGGAAACTGTTAGCAGAATGGGAGACAAATGGCCTATGATGTAGTCAGCTTTTTATAGCTAATATCCAAGAGATACCTCGAGAAAAAAGACTGGATTAAGTCCAAAGTTTGGTGCGTCTGTAGACAGAATATCATTTTGTTTGCCAATCACTCATTTATATCTCAGTAAATGAAAAGAGCTGATACATTTTATTAAAAACCTTCATGCCAGATCGTGTTTTAAGTGTGCAAAATTCTACAAGCTTTTAAAATAAGATGAGCATTAAAGGCACTTGAAATTTAAGTGATCTCTTGACATTTGACTACAACTCAGAGCGGTGGACCACAGGACAAATGGAACACTTCACCCATGAAGGGTGGCTATTCGCTTTGTTTCATGGTCTGCAGATCCGTTATTTAAACTCCTCTATACAGTTTTATTACTGGTCTAATCCCATTAACAACTGTCCTTACTTTAAATGTCCTACTGTTTGCTGAATAGGACAGCAATGCACTACAATAATTGCTGCCAGACATTAGACTTTTTTCTCTAAAACTAAGAATATAAAAGAGAAGGTGTGACAGACACTATGCAGCACTGATTACACAGTTTAAAGGAAAAAAGGAAGAGCCAGATGTTAGCTGTCTCTCTCTGTACGGGTATAACCTCCTTGATACCACATTTCCATCTTTAGTTCCTGAGTGTCAGCAGCCTAGACAGAAGGGAATAAAAGTAAATGTACAGTTTCAGCACTTTGTGAAAGCACTTACAGAAAACAATTTACATCTTAATAGCTTTCCTTCATTGCATTAACAACTCCTCTGCTTTTCATCGTGGAGACTGCAGGAATGTTTGCAAACATTGGCAAGATTAAGAAAGAGTCAGAGAATGTGTAGAGCTGTGAAGGAGCTGGGCATACGCCCGACCTCCCACCACACTGGAAGAGCTTGCTAGGTATCCCTTCCAGACCGTGTCCTCAGTGCCCTGCACTCCCGTGTCCAGAAGTTGACCTCGCCCTACTTGAGTGTTCGAGCTCCTGGAAAGAGCTTCCTTATCCTGAACAGGAAGTAGATGCCCTGGAACTTTCACTGGGACTCAAAGTCCTGCCTTGGGAAACAACTTACTGCATGAAACCCCTCCCATTTCACAGGACAGAAGGACACACGTCTGAAGACAGCGCAGGGAGCTCTGATTGGTCATCTAGCCAATATGCCAAACGTCCAGCATCTTCTGCCACTTTGCAGAAGAAACACTTTTCCATTTGCCTCACCATCATGGGTGCTTCAAGCTATGCAGCCTCTGATTTTATCTGCAATGTTTCTTTAATGTTTCACCCAGAAGGAAAGTCAACATTCTTCCTCACCCAGAGGGGACATTTGATACCCCACTGCTGAGACATCAAACAGTGTCCCCTCCTGAAAGTCAGGGTGGTAGAGAAGTTGAATTTGAGGCACATATGAACGTGTGGGGTTAAACAGGGACAAGAGAATCACAGCACACACACTAATAGAACAAACAGTTTATTCACTTTAAACATTTCATTCATTTTAAATTAGTAAAATAGGAACTTTAATATTTATTTTACCTGGTTTATGTTTCATAGGAACTTTTCATGATCTTCTGATCCCATAGTTTCAAGAAGTGGCTCCTAAGTTTGATTTGCTATCTTTCAAAATACAGACACAGTAAAAAATAAATAAATAAATAAATAAATAAATAAATAAATAAATAAATAAATAAATAATTTTTGTGTGTGTGGCTAAAATAGCTGGCTGTCTACAAAATATTCATGTTCTTCTTTCCAAACTGTGGAATCTTTGCTGGAAGTGGCTGTTCAGCCAGGCAGTGCATTGCCCAAAATTCATCTATGTTGTAGCAGATATCAGAAGTGTATTCCTTTTTATGGCTGAACAACATTCCATTGTACGTATATACCGAATTTTGTTATCCATTCAGCCATTGATGGACACGGGGATTGTTTCCACCTTTTGGCTATTGTGACTGACGCTCCAATGAACATTTCTATGTAAGTATCTGAGTCCCTGTTTTCAATTCTTTTTTTTTGTTTTTTAAAGATTGGGAAAGGGGAACAGGACTTTATTGGGGAACAGTGTGTACTTCCAGGATTTTTTCCAAGTCAAGTTGTTGTCCTTTCAATCTTAGTTGTGGAGGGTGCAGCTCAGCTCCAGGTTCAGTTGCTGTTGCTAGTTGCAGGGGGCACACCCCTCCATCCCTTGAGGGAGTCGAACTGGCAACCTTGTGGTTGAGAGGATGCGCTCTAACCAACTGAGCCATCCGGGAGCTCAGCGGCAGCTGAGCTCAAGGTGCCGTGTTCAATCTTAGTTGCAGGGGCGCTGCCCACCATCCCTTGCGGGACTCGAGGAATTGAACTGGCAACCTTGTGGTTGAGAGCCCACTGGCCCATGTGGGAATCGAACCGGCAGCCTTCGGAGTTAGGAGCACGGAGCTCCAATCACCTGAGCCACCGGGCCGGCCCCCTGTTTTCAATTCTTTTGGGCACATACGTAGGAGAGGAATTGCTGGATCATAATCTCCTGTTTCCCTTTTCGATGAATCACCAGACTGTTTCCCACAGCCGCTGCACCACTGTACATTCCGACCAGCAATGCATGAAGATTTGAATTTCTCCATATCTTCATCAACACTTGTTCTTTTCTTTTTTTTTAAACAGTCAACCTAAAAGGTGTGAAGTGGTATCTCATTATGGTTTTGATGTGCATTTCCCTAAACAAATAATGTGCATCTTTCCATGTGTTTACTGGCAGCTTGTTTATCTTTTTTAAAGAAATGTCTATTCAAGTTGTTCACCCATTTTTGAAAAGGTTGTTAGGTTTTCGGTTCTTGAATTGTAGAAGTTCTTCATATATTCTGAAAATTAATCCCTTATCACATGGGTGATTTGCAAGTATTTTCACTTCTAGCTGAGGTTCTCAAGAGGCAGGTGTGCGTCCTCCACTATTTTACACTCTGCCTGCTGGGTGCAGAGGATTCCAACACCCAGGGGAATGATGGGGCAAAGAAATGTAAAGAGATTGGCAAAACGGGAACAGAGCTGCCCACTGACGAGGAATGACACGTATTCCTGTACCGTGTTTCCCTGAAAATAAGACCTAGCCAGACCATCAGCTCTAATGCGTCTTTTGGAGCAAAAATTAATATAAGACCCGATCTTATTTTAATATAAGACCAGGTATAACACCAGGCATAATATAATATAATATAATATAATATAATATAATATAATATAATATAATATAATATAATATAATATAATATAATATAATATAATATAATATAATAAATACCAGGTATAATATAATATCAATATAATATAATATAATACCGGATCTTATATAAGACCGGGTCTTACATTAATTTTTGCTCCAAAAGATGCATTAGAGCTGATGGTCCGGCTCGGTCTTATTTTCGGGGAAACACAATGTTAATATTATCCAACTCAAATGTCTTTAGTGTTAATCCCCTGAAATTTTGGTTCCTTTTTTCCCCAGGCAAGTTATACAACCTCACACCACCGTCTGTCTGACTATTCACAGTCGTTCTGATTGTATGATCTAGGCGTTGATGATTTCCATCTCCCAGATCTCAGCTCCATTAATGCCTCTTAAATCTGGGCTCGGGCCTTCCCTGATTACACCCTTTCTTTTTCCCCCAATTATCACAAACTAACAGCATCATCGTTTTGCTAAGACAGACTTACTTCCTACAGTTCTGAAATCCCTCCATTCCTCTTTTTTGTAACTGAGATATTTTCCATCCTAAGATCTTAGACACCCTTATTTCTTTGTAACTTCTTAAAGACAATGGCTCTGAGTGTAAACTGCCAGTTGTAAGATCAATAGGTTCTGGGGATCTAATGTATAGCAGGGTGATTATAGTTAATAATACTATATTGTACACTTGAAAGTTGCCAAGAGAGTAGTAGCTAAATTTTCTTACCACAAAAAAAGAAATGGTAATTATATGATGTGATAATTTTGCAATATATAAGTGCATCAAATCAACACATTGTATACCCCAAACTTAAACGATGTCATGGCAATTATATTTCAATAAATGGCTTTTACATTTTTAAATGGTTGAAAATAATTAAAAGAATATTTTGTGAAAAATATTTTGTGAAAATTATATGAGGTTCAAATATCAGTGTCCAAAAAAATAAAGTTTTATTGGAACACAGAGAGAGAGAGGGAGGGAGTGAGGGAGGAAGGGAAGGAAGGAAGAAAGGAGAGAGAGAGGGAGGGAGGGAGAGAGGGAGGGAGAGAGAGAGAGGAGAACGCGCTGAAAAGAAGAATCCTACAAACATCTGATTTTTTTTTAAATGGCTGAGGTCATATTTGTAGATTTTCCCATATTCTGCATTACAACCTCTTTGGGGTGACTAAGTTTAACTCATTTAAAATGGCTGATACTGTCTTAATAATTACTGTGTTTCCCTGAAAATAAGACCTAACCAGAAAATAAGCCCTGGCATGATTTTTCAGGAGGACATCCCCTGAACATAAGCCCTAATGCATCTTTTGGAGCAAAAATTAATATAAGACCCGGTCTTATTTTTGGGGAAACACGGTATGTAAGGCTTCATTTCTCTGGCTCTAATGATGTGCTTGCATGGCTATTTTTAGTACTTATTTTAAATACCTATGCTAATTTTATTAATTATATATGACAAATTTACATATATTATCATTTAGTCCTCAAAACAAACATATGAAATAGGTATCATTACACTAGAGAGATTAAGACCCAAAAGCATCTTATCAAATAAGATTCCAACCCAGCTATTTCAATTACCACACCATATTACCATCTTTCACTCACATGCTAACTTCTCAAATTCTTCCCTAAATAATGGACTTACATCTTCTTTTTTAGAGAAAAGCTTTAGAGATCTTCCAGGAGCTCTTTGAGATATTTTTAGGAGGGACAGCTCATTGTGTGCTATTCCCTGACACTATTTTAGAGTCATACCTTCTGTTTTACGTCCCTCCTTCGCATTTTTAACATGTTTTTAATCTGGCCAAGTCAAAAAGCTTGTTAAATGTCTTCCTCTTTTCTTGTATTGAAAAACCCTTCTTGATATGGCTTTGATATTTCAGACATTAAGAAGCCTCACTGAGCACTGGTGAAGAGATGCTTGGAAAGGACAGAAACGACACACAGGCCGTTCCATCTCAATGAAACATTAAAGAAAGAAAAGTGGACATTTCTATCTAACACACAGCTCTCCGTATTTCAAAATTAAAGTCAGACAAAATGAAAGAAGCAAAACTACGATCCTTACAGGCCTGTAGGTCTGAACAACTGCTCTGCTACCTGTAAGGTTATGGTCTCTGACTCTGCCAGTGATTTTCACTGTGCTCCAAACTGACAGGATCTGCCCCTTGGAGATTAACCAGTGGGGCTCCCAAAGTGAGGAACTGGGTGAAAATTGATGAAAAATCAGCCAGCAGCTCAAACTTTATTCATATTGGTGGCTTTAAAAGAATCCAGCGCATAATATCTTATGTATATCAGGTTCTTAAGCAAAATATGTAGACGGAAGAAAGATCCGAAGTGGATCACTACAGATGAGGTCGGAAGTCGGACAGCACATGCGGTACGGGGCATTCTGGGTGCAGAGACTCAAAGCACGTACCCTAGAAATGGACATGAGCACTACACCGAGCATCTCTACCATTCACCCATTCAGGGCATATTTACTGAGCAACCGCCGTGAGCCAGGAACTGTGCAGAGGATTCTCCTCTGAGTGGGACAGGCAGGTTCCCGACTTCATGGGCCTTTCATTCCAGCAGATGACGTGGACGGACACTAACTAGCCAATGAATGACATACTTCGTATTTTAATGAAAACTGTGATAAGCACAATGAAAGAGAATATGGGGTAGCAAGATAGGCTTCCTTGAGATATGGAGTTTGATCTGAGCTCTGGAGGAACAAACAAGGTGAGAAGGATGGGGGATGGTGCGTGGAGTGAAAAGCAGCAGGGTACGTGACAGAAACTGAGATAAGGTGAATGTGGCTACCGCACGGACAGCAGAAGGAAAGGTGCTTAACGTGAAGCTGGCGAACTGCGGACTGTATGCGGTGTTAGGATCTCAGCCTTGCTCCTGCAAACAGTGTAAAGCAAGTACAGGGAGTAACATGGTTAGACTGGCACCCAGAAACGATCGTTCTGGCTGTTTCTACATAAAAAAAATAGATCAGAGCATTCTCTTCTTATCTGTTACTCCAATATTCTCCCGTTCCCAAAGTCAGACCCCCACGACTCATCTCTGAAATTCCTAGGAGACAGCAATGCAATTAAAATATTTGAAATTTTAAATATTAAAGCAAAATAAATCCTATAATAATAAAAAGATAACCTAATCTCAATAGACATTTCATCACAGAAGACATACAAATAGCCACTAAGCCCATGAAAAGATGCTCAACACCGTCAGCCATTAGGCAGGGAAACGAAAGTCCGAACCACACGGCCTGTCACTTCACACCATTAGATGGGTCATAAGGAAAAAGACACAAATAACCCTTTCTCTGATCTTGAGGGTTAATACTGTCACCAGAATATGTCATTTTTTATCACTTTTTCTAGGATACAACACACCTTTTCAATCTGCACATTTATTTATGTATGGAGCATTTTCTTCTATTTTAAAATATTTTACCCGTTTGGTTTTCTCAGGCCTCTCCTTTAAGAGCCACTCATGTTCGTGTTCTTCTCTCTATTAGAATGTAGGCCTAATTGCATACTTGAATTTCTCAATGGAAATTTATAGACACAGACATTTGTATATAAAGAATGCATTTTATAGCTAGCCGAGTAGGGAAGGTTTTGTGACCTATAGCATCATGATGGG
Organism: Rhinolophus ferrumequinum; assembly: GCF_004115265.2. Taxonomy (NCBI): domain Eukaryota; kingdom Metazoa; phylum Chordata; class Mammalia; order Chiroptera; family Rhinolophidae; genus Rhinolophus; species Rhinolophus ferrumequinum. The sequence goes on along the minus strand of NC_046300.1, from coordinate 12,106,891 downwards.
TTTCAAAAATCGTTCAGAAACAATTCATTCACCTGCCTAGTACCTAGATTAGTCGAGCATTATAGCCACTTTACAACCAAGTAAATGGGGAAAAGGGACAAATACTGGCTCTTCTATTGATTCATTAAGTACCGTAAACTGTTCATTAGTATGAGTGGAAAAACAAGAAATGAAAAGATATAATTTGTAGCAATATAAATGGAAAGAGAACCTTGTGTTGTCCTCCATGATTCCATTAAAGGAAAATACTGTCATGTATCTATCAAGTTCAATGAAGGATTTTCCAGATACTCAGTTTTGTGTTTTCCCCAGTGGGTTCTTGTCCAAGAAAGAAGGTATATCCTAAGCTTTAAGTTGGGATCCTGTTGTCTCCGAGTTTTAATCATGTCTATCATCATTTAACTGTTAGCTTAACAGAGAAGAGTTCTCAATGCATCTTTGAGAGAAAAGAAAAGCCAAGTTGGCATCTACCTTATACTACTCAGTTTGGTAGCGTTACCTTAATAAATAATTTTATGGCGAATTCAAGCAATGCCCAAGATTTTGAGACCATTCTTACCTTATACATTTCCATTTTGTTCATTTAAAATAAATTCTAAAAGTTAGAGCAAAGATACTGAATTAAATTCACTCTTCACATAAGAATCCACTTCAGATTCAAACTCTCATGTAGACGTGTTTACATCCTCTGAAGCCAATGGGGGAATTTGTTAATGCAAAGGTAGTAAGACAGAAGTTCAAATATGTGATAGAAATAAGTTCAAATATGTGATAGAAATAAGTTCAAATATGTGATAGAAATAAGTTCGTGATTTAAACATTTAAAAGTTTCTTAGGTAATTATATTTTAGATTATTTGTGCCTTTCTCTTAACATTAAAATGTATATATTATGCTAAGTGAAAGACGTCAGACACAAAAGCCACGTATTATATGAGCCCATTTATATGAAATGTCCAGAACAAGCAACTGCACAAGGACAGAAGTAGATGAGTGGCTGCTGGGGCTGGGGGAAGGAGTGAACGGGAGTGAGTGCTAAGAGGTAGCTAAGTTTTTGGGGAATTTTTTTGTTATTTTGTGGTATTTTTTTTTAATCATGACAAAATTCTGGAGTTAGATAGTGAAGATAGTTGCACAACCTTTTGACTACATGGAAATTTCACTACAAACAGGTAAGCAAAGTATTTTCTAGAAGACTCTTGAGAAAATTAAAAAAAAAAACAAAACACAAAAAGCAATTCTTAAAATCAGTCCTCCCTGCCAGCCACATCATGGAATCTCTAGGCACAGAGTACACAGGATCTGCTGGTACGTAGAACAGCCATTCCGAAAGATGGGGCTTTAGAAAACTGAGGTGAAATGCTTGGGGCCATTAAGGATTTAAACCACAGCAGTCAGGGCATCACACTGGGGTCCTGTATCACGAGACTAACATGTTTATTTTGGTGGCATTGCCCACGGCCATTGAATCAGTAGGACTTCATCCGGAACTAAACAGAACTGTAGAAGAACCCGACTTCTTTGGCGTCCATTGGAGTTGCTTCCACTTAGGCAATTTGTTACTATAAATTTTGCACATCCCAGCCTAGAGCTGAGCCCCAGCCAACCTACAGACACAAGAGTCAAAATACCAGATTTCTGTTTTAATTCACTGAGTCATGGGGTAGTTTGTAATCCAGCAGCAGCCAACAGAACTTGAAAACAAACACCATCTAAACTGAATACATATAACTGAATAAAGTCTCCTCAAATGGAGGAGGACCAAACATTTTGGACAGATATGTTAACAAGGGATACTATACAGTTACACAGAGTAGTAAAGAAATAAATATGTTTCATCAATAGTTAGCTGAAAAAAATCCATAAAATATTTCTGGCAGCTTAAATGTAAGATACTAAAAATACCAATTTTGATAGTAGCATAGCCCTGCACGCTTAACCCTGTAAGGTATTTTACTCCTTCTACAGATAACTGAAATAACAAATGTTGTCTAGTTCCAGTCGACTAGGGTAGAAATTACAGAGAAACCAGTTTCAGCTCAATATAAAACACTTTCTAACAACTAGAGCTTTTCAAAGGTGGAATGTGCTACCTCGTGCAAAAAAAAAAAAGTGCCTTCCAGTTCCAGACCCATTTGCACGGTCACCTCTCAAGGTGACAGCATACAAGACATGCCAGCCCTGGGTGGAAGCTGAGTCTGCCACAATGCTTCCCTAACCTGGGTAATCATTACCGTCACCTGGGTCACTCCTCGGCCCCCCTCTCAGAGTCTGATTCCCAAACCACGGGTCTAATCTTTACAAGTTAGCCAAGGCAGAGAGGCAGGTAGTAGGTAGTCAGTAATGGCCAACCAATGACCTAATCCTCAATTAAAATGGAACTGCAGTCTAGCCACAAGTTTCCAAATGATTTTAATGTTGTCAATAGCTTTGACCAAAATGACCCTGAACGCACCAAGTAGCTCTGTTTTTTCCCCAGTGTTCTTCCCGGTGTTCTTCTCCACTGCAGCCATGCAGGCGTCCTGTGCCAGGCATGCTCCCATCTTGCTTTTGCACTTGTTGCTCTCTCTGCGCCCCAGACATCTGCATGGCTTGCTTCTTCACTTTCTTCAAGCTTTTACTTAACCATCTTCCCAGTGAGACCTTCTGTGGCTACCAAGGTAGGATTGCAATGCTACTCCCATGCAGACATTTCATACCCCCTTGCTTCCTTTGATTTGTTTTCCTCAGTACTTATAATCTTATAACATTTAATATAAACTTCTTGTTCATTTACTTTGCTTGTTGTTTATTTTTCCCACCAGGATGTAAGCTCCATGGAGGCCAAAACTTTTGTTCATTACTGTATTCCTTGCACCTAGAACAATGCCTGACAGACAACTCTTTGTTGAAAGACTGAACTATGTTGGGGTGGCAACTTAGCTGTTTTTTTGTAAACAAAGTTTTATCGAAACGCCATCACGCTCATTCACTTATGTATTGTCTACATCTGTTTCTGTGCCACAAGAGCAGAGCTGAGTAGGTGCAACAGAGACTGTGGACCGCAAAGCCTAAAATATGTAATGTCTGGCTCTTTACAGGATAGTTGCCGACCCCTAGCGCACTGGTTGTGGTCTGATTCAAAATTTCTAGGTCACTGAACTTGATAATAAATGGGCATGTATTCTCTGCAGCTCCTGCCATGAAGAGGTGGAACGTCTTTCCTCACGCCAGATGGGTGATTTCTAGAAACCAATAGAATGTAATGGAAGTGAGGTGAGATTATGAAGCCTAGGCAGCAAGGGGCCTTCCAGTTTCCTCTCTGGCTCTTCTGGAATGCTGCCACCACGTTAAAAAGTCTGAGCGAACCTCTTGAGGTCAGGGGGCACCCCATCCCCACCAAGGCTCCAGGCATATGAGTGAGCCCAGGGGACACCAGCAGAACCAGCCCATAGGCCAGCCCACAGAAGAGTGAGAAATATAAATGACTTATTTTAAGTCACTTAGCTTTGGGGTGGTTTGTTATTTAGGAAAGGCTAATTAACACAGAAAGATTTATTTATGACGATTTTTAGATTAAACCCTTAGGGTAAATTTTCTACTTTTTCTTCATGCATCTTCATACTACTGTGAATGCAGCAGCCTCTTTTGTAAGGTATTTATATATAATTTTCTGTTTATCTCGAGTGGAATCATAGTTTAATAACTAAATTTTACAAATACGCTGAGTTTTGAAAATTTGAGAGTAGTTTTGAGAGAGTTTGAGATACTATACCGCAGGGCTTGGCAAACCATGGCCAGTGGGATGGCACCTCATTTTGTAAATAAAAGTTTATTAAAATGAGGTCATGCCTATTCCTTTATAGATTCTCCATGGCTGCTTTCCTGCTATATTGGCTGTGTGTACTAGTAGCAACAAAGACCACATGGCCTACGAACCTAAAATATTTCCTATCTGGTCCTTTACAAGAAAAGTTTGTCAACGCCTCCTGTACAACACTGTTTTGAATGCTATTCATAAAAGTAAAAAAAAAAAAAATCTAACATAGCTATCAAGTACACCTTCAAAGCCCAAACAACTCTCACAGTGATTTTCTGCTCTCTTGAGTAAACACCGATTTAGTCAGTTTTATTATAAACCTAGTAAGAAATGAGTATTTTGATTTCTGAAACACAATACAATGGAGACAAATAATTTCTTTAAACGCTTCTTTGGAAAGGCTACGGTTTTTGGGCTGCTACTGTGTGTCATGTAAAGCCATTATTCTGACAGCTCTGCTGGTAAAACTGAAGCTGGAATTAATATCCATTATCGAAAGGTCATTGCACAGGGACAGGCCAGCAGCGAGTTTTAAAATGTTAATAACTCTGATATTTTTCAAATATAAACAAAAGGTCTTTCTTTGTTTTATAATTCTTTCCCTATATGGTTCATTTCAAAATGAAAACGCTTAAGCCAACGGCCTGAATTATATAATGCAGTTGCGAGCTGGTGATATGTCAGTGACTGCGCTTATCAGAATTGTGTACTTTGTGGCACGCACGGTACTGAAGTCCTCATGTATGTCACCTTCCATAGTCACTGAGTCTGAACATCATTATTTTATGTACCAGTAAAATAGAAAAAATGCTGCCAGTGACATTATGTCACATGCTTTATCCCTTAGAACTTCATCTTACACTCAATGCAAGTGCTCTTTGAGACTTCCTTTGACACAGGTTTTCTCATATATTGCCTTTATACAAACAAAAGAGAAAAGGAAAATGTAAGTAAAATTAATCGGTTTAGGTTTTCTTCCCATTTGGAGGCTGACTCTTCTCATCTTTCAACTCAAGCATCAGGGTCGCCTTGTTGTCATATTCTATTCCGTTACAGTATCGGTAAGGAGGGCACTGCTGAAGCACCCTCTGCTGAGGTCTCTTTAGATTAACCTCCAGGGCGGTCACGTCCACTCTGCAAGGTTCAACCTGCATGTGCCAGCAGCAGGAACTCGTCAGGACCGCCACACGGACAGCAGTGGCTGATGTACTGATTGCAGAGCTATTCAAATATGGTGTGTGTGTGTGTGTGTGTGTGTGTGTGTATGGGGGGATGTGTGCCATGGAATTCATCCTACTGCTAACTGTTAATGTCATCAGAGAAGGAAACTCAGGCAGCAACAGTCATTTCCACTAGTTCATCTATATCACAGCTCATTTATACTGGGGTGATTTTTCAAGTATCAGTATTAGAAATAACTCTATATGTTTCGAATAGGGAGTTTAACTCTATATGAAATGTAATGAATATATAAATCAGAATTGCTCTGAAATAAAGACTAACGAGACTTCATTCAAACCAAACGCATACATTCAAGACCCCACAGTGGCGGGTCGTCAGTGAGTCTTCACGTGGCCAAGCTCTGCTGAACCTCAGTACTCTGGGTTTCCTAACACCCATCAGATCTTTACCCACCTTTGGAAAAAACCAGTCTACATGTTAATAGCCAAGAGGTTTGGCGAGCAGCAGAGCGTGATGGCAAGTCAGACCGGTGATCATCTCTAGAGACTGGAATCAGACTGCTCTGCAGGCCGCACGGGCCACCCCATCACTCCCACCCGCTCTAACCTCCACGAGCAGGGGCCAGGAGGAGTTCCCAACCTCTGTGAACCCCCGGTACCCCTCCCCTTCCTCACCCCACACTCGCAGCCTGGCCACCTCCTCAGCCTAAGACCATCTGGACTTAGAGGGCCCCTTGCCTCTATCTCACGCTCTCACAGGACGCTCAGAACTCCCAGGTCATTGACAGTCTTCAGCAGTCTAAATATCAAGAGGATTCACACATGTCATCCCACCCGTTCCCAACCTCTGAACCCCTTCTACTAGGACATATGGAGCTCTTAGTCAAGTTATCGGCAGAATCTTTGGAATCGTCAACCTCTCACCTATGTACCTTTCACCTTCTTGCTCTATCGGAAACCTGCCTCTTCCAGAGCCTGGTCTCCTCAGCAGGCTCTTCAGGTGATGGACACTTCTCTGCCCACTCTGCTTCTGCCACTGGGCCTTGGTGGTGCTGCCTTGTTCCACGGTGCGGCTTCTATACCGACGGTGGACAAACGTTTTCTTAAAAGGCCATGTAGTAAATATTTCAGACTTTGTGGGCCATGCAGTCTGTCTCAACTACTCAACAATGCCATTATACAAGAACAACCAGCCACAGAAAATATGCAAATGAGTGGAGATGTCTACCTTCCAACAAAAACTTATTTGTAAAAGCAAGCAGCCAGATGACAGGCTGTAGTGTCCTGAATCTCAGGTCAGCAGTCTGCACCACCTGCCTCCTCTCCCCCACTTGCCATCATCCTCAGACCACTGAGTCACTTCCCTTTATTCCCTGAGATCAATGTTACCCTAACACTACTATTCTTGCCATCATTTTTGTGATTTCCACTTTACAAAACATGGAATGGGGCTCAGTCTTATGAGAACTTAAGCTTATACAGTTGGGGGGTGGGGATGGACTATAAGAAAAAAAATATGAATGTGAAATCGACCCTGTGTGTATGAGGGCCCTTGACACTTACGCTTCATTAGCATCATAGTTAACCTGTCTGTGCTCCTTCTGGTGCTCCAACTCCTCACAGTCCACTGAACATACAACTGTAGTAGCCACCTCCATCAACTCATAGACACAATCCTTCCACGCCTGACTTCTCAGCTCCCCAAGCTCCTGTCTTCTAGAATTTTGTCTTTTATCTGGCCTCAGCCATGTAACCCCATGCTTCATGGGCCGGCAGCTGCAACCTCTGTAATGCCAATTTCAGGCATCTGACTCCTTATCCACTCTCTCAATTAGCAAATAGAGCTACTAATAATGTTATAGGCTTCATTCTGCAGTATCTTGATTCTCAGCCCATGTTAGAGAGAAGAATGTTTTGAAGGGATTCATGGGTGGGGTTTTTTTTTTTTTATTGTTTAATGCAATGGTCACCAAGAAGATTTGCAGAAAAAGAACAACATTTTATTATTATGGGTCACATTTTCCAGTTTCTTTTTCATATCTACTAAGTTTTGGTTGTAGACTGGTCATTGCGTAGAGAGTTGGGATAACATGTTGTGGAGAGTTGGGATTATACTGTTATCTTATAAGTGGTATTGACACTTGTCCTGGCAGGCAGCTAAATTCCTTGTCAATTCTTTTGACCCTGAAGGACTTAGTGTTATTCTGTGTTAGGACAAGTCTATAGTGGTTTAATGCTTAGTCCTATGTAGTACATGGTCTAAATTCTAAGGCAGGTCTAGAGTAGAACTCCACTGGCAAGGCTGGAATTCCTACATCTCCTATTACTGCTTGGTTTCTACTATCTCATTTCAGTTCCCAGTCTTATGGCATCTTCTCTATCTTCTGATAAGCCTAACAGAATGTTGCTTGGTGCAAGTGAAGCCCAGCCCTTACCTAGGACCTGTGGGAAACCTGCAAGTAGACTTCTAGGCCCTAACCCTCTTTGCAACTCTTCTCTTATACTCTGCTTTGTGAACTCAACAGTTCACATCTCTGAACACTGAACTCTACTCCCAGCTCAGCAAGACCTCTGTGTTCTGCTTGTACTCTGCTTCTCTCCCCAAAGGGGGAAAAAACCCAGAGTGACGTGAGATTTACATTATGTATTTCCTTTCTCACAGGGATCATAGCCCTATTCTGCTTATTTCCTAGTGACTAAAACAATTGCTTCACGTATTTTGTTGAGTTTTACTGGTTTTTATGGTGGGAGGATGTGTTAGTATCAGTCATTGTCATAGGAGAAAGCCAATATGCATTTTTTGAAGTGCACATAATAAATCATCAAAACTGACTATATATTAGGTACAAGCAAACCTCAAAAAGTTATTTTATAATAATGTAAAGAACAAAGTAAATGAACAAACAAAATAGAAACAGACCCATAGATACAGTGGCCAAACTGATAGTTACTAGATGGGAGGCTGAGTGAGGAAGGTGAAGGGATTCAGAAGTACAAATTGGTAGTTACAAAAGTGTCACGGGATGTAAAATTCAGCATAGGGAATAGAGTCAATAATATGTTAAAATCTAGGTATAGTGTCAGGCGGGTACTACACTTACCAGAGGATCATTTCAAGTTATATGAATGTCTCACCACTACTCTGTACACCTAAAACTAATATAAAATAATATTGAATGTCAACTATAATTTTAAAAAATAGTCACGGGGATATGTAGTATAGCATAGGGAATATAGTCAATAATATTATAACTATGTACAGTTCAGATGGGTAACAGACTTATTGGGGCAATTAGTTTGTGAAGTATATAAATGTCTAATTCCTGTGTTGTTTTGTATACCTGAAACTAATAAAAAAAATGCTCCATATCATATGTCACCAGGGAAACACAAATTAAAACAATAATAAGATACCACGACACACTTAACCAAAATCCAGAGCACTGACAACACCAAATACTGGAGAGGACGTGGAGCAACAGAAAATCTCATTCTTCGCTGGTGGGCATGCAAAGTGGTACAGCCACTTTGAAAGACAGTCTGGTTATTTCTTACAAAACTAAATGATTAGCACTAAGATGAGCAATCATACTCCTTGGTATTTAAAGAAACTCAAAGCTCATGTCCATACAAACACCTGCACGTGGATGTTTAGAGCAGCTTCATCCATAATCGCCAAAACTTAGAAGCAACCAAGATGCCCTGCAGCAGGTGAACGGACAAACTGTGGTCCATCCAGACAAGGGAATATTATTTAGAGCTAAGAAGAAATCAGCTATCAAGCCATAAAAATACATGGAGGAATCTTAAATGCATATTACTAAGTGAAAGAAGCCAGTCTGCGAGCGCTACATACTCTCTGATTCCAACTATCTGACATTTTGGAAAAGCCAAAACTGGAGACAGTAAAAAAAAAATCAGTGGTTGTAGGGATGGCGGCGGAGGTTAATAGGCAGAGCACAGAGCATTTTTAGGGTACTGAAACTACTCGGAATAATATTATAATGATGGATACGTGTCATCGTACATTTGTCCAAACCCAGAGAATATATGACACCAAGAGTGAACCTACGGTAAAGTATGGACTTTGGTTGATAATGACGTGTCAATGTGGGTTCATCTTTGATAAACGCACCGCTCTGGTGGGACAGGCTGACATGGGGGGAGGCCTGTGTAGGGGCATGGGTTACGTGGAAAAACTCGGTATTTCTCTCAATTTTGTGTTAAATCTAGAACTGCTCTTAAAAAATAAACTCAAAAACTGTTTTAAATTATAATATTACAGACGTGTATGTATAAAGCAAAGTAAAGCCACCCTCAGCCCATCCAACCTCATTTGACAAGGTGCCTTTGACCATATATGTTTTTGTTTTGATTGGCAGCAATAAGTCTAAATACTAGGCTTATACTTCTGTTTTCGGGTCTGTCACCTTCAAGCAGTGCCTACTGACTTCAAGCCATGAAAGAGAGTAAATTACTGTAGGGAAACTATCGCAATCGAACCACACTTCCCCTTTTTGCTGGTAATATTTATGGATATTAAGCATCTATGTTAACGGATGAACTTCAAACAGTACTTCTTGATGCCCCACTATGTAAGACGCGGAAACTTACAAAGAGGCAAAACTCAAAAGAATCAAAGGCGAGTTCTAAGAAGCACTTACCTTGCTCATAAAGGAGTTTCATATTTGAATCTTTGCAGGCAACCAGGTTGTTGAGCAGGGCAATCACGCTTTGCATGGTGTTACCCAGAATGTTCTCCTGATGTTCCTGCAACCGATTAGAATGGTCATCATAACTACATAGAGATAAAATTACATAGGAAGAAGAATAATGACAAATGATCCAATGACCTCCATCCCTTCATTCTTTGCACCAGGTTCCATGACTATGTCTTTGCAGTCTGATGAAGCGGACACTTCCGCCCCATTAGTGAGTTAAGTGACTGGGGAGGCAGCCTGAACCATTCAGAGAACGGCGCCACTGCATGCAGTCCCCTGACTGTGAGCTGAAGGACAGCCACGTAGCCCTCTGTGCTTCAGATGGGTGACAAAGGATGACGGTGACCAGAAATCAACCTCGTGAAACTTAGGAGGCCACACCTGAAAGTCATCTTGAGATCACAAAGAAATATTTCTGCAGACTCAGGAGTAAACTGGTACTGATCTTTTCCTTCTGAAGTCCGTACACTGCTGACGGCTATGTTGCTGGATATGACCTACTGCATCACTGCTTTGGTGTGATAAACTACACTGGGGACCTAAAAGAGTGAATTTTGCTTTCCCCGAACACTTAACATCGTATGGCAGGGGGTAACTTTGGTCCTAAAGAGAATGAGGAAGACGAATAATTCTTCAGTCTTAATTTCTCATTTGAAGGATAATTCTTCAGTTTTCATTTCTCATTTTAAAGATAAAAAAAAATTTCTTTGTAATTTTTAAGGGATCTCAAAAATAACTTGCTTTAGTTTTATTTCCTTTTTCATTCCTCTGAATTTTTTAACAATTCAACAACACAGAACATAATGGAAACTAAGAAATTTCAAATAAGAAAAATAAAGAGAACGTCATTAAGCTCTGGGACTAGGAGGAGGCAGGCCAGATGCATAGGGGACAAGAAGAAAGGAGGCCCTCATCTTCAGGTTTGTGCAACTACTCTTACTGTCTGCCTTACTCTAGTCCTGGCCCTGCCCCTGGACCACTCAGTAGTAACTAGGCCTATCCTAAAAAGTAACACGTGTATCAATTTAGCAGGGGGGAGAGAGAGAGAGAGAGAGAGAGAGAGAGATATGTTTTGCTGTATTTTGCTCACTCAACAAATAATTAATGTACAGCTATTATATACCAGGCACTGTTCTAGGCACTTGAGGTCTATCAGTGAACAAAATAAGGTTCCTTGTCCTCACAGAAACAGACAACAAACAACAAGCATAATAAATAAGCTATATAATGTGTTAGAAGGTAGCAAGTGCAAAAAAAGAGGAGAGAAAAGTGGAGACATTTGTATTCCTTTGTACTAACTCAAAGCCAAAATATGAAGACTGGTTATTAAAATGGAAAGCTGGTTCTTTGGACAGACCAATAAAATAGACAAAGTTTTGGTGAGTCCAATCAACAAGAAAGTGGAGGAAACAGTGTAAAAGGTGACGTAAAGAGGTTCAAGGAAGATTTGTGGAGATCAGAAGAGAATGCTCATGCCCACTTGTAATTAGAGATGCCCATGACACTTGCTTTGGACAATTAAACTGATTTGGGCAGAAACTTTAAGGGCCGTTGAGGGCTTCACTGTCCCATCTTTCCCTCTGCCCTGGTGACCGGAAATGGTCCATACGGCACAGGCTCCAACAACCCACGTCTCAGAGTGAGGACCTGTGCAGCGGAGTGGCCACGAGTGCTCTGATGGACACATGGCTTCCTGAGTGTACAAAAATACCAACACGCATCTGTCTCTGAAGCTGCTCTGTCAACAAATGTCTACCTTCCACTCATGGGAGCCACCGGATTTCATGAGTTTACTGTCTACATTTTTGCCTGATAAGCCCCACTTAATATGACATAATGTGGGGAAGGGAGACCACAGAACAAGTCCTTGATCCTCTCAAGATGATGACAGGACGAGCGGTTTGCTTTCCAAATACAAACACCTAAAAGTTACTTTCTTTAGAAACACACACTTAAGAGTGGATGTTACTGTTTGACTGTTTCACCAACACCAGCTTAAGAAGATTTATGTGGAAGCCATGGTCTGCCACCAATTTCATCTAATTACTCTTACAGATGGTTGGATGGAAAGGGTGATCGATAAGCACCAACATGGCGTGACATGTTACTCGTGATAAACTAACTAACAATACATTGGAAACCTATTTTTTGTGAAGAAAAGAGAAGTTGATAAACCCTTTTTTGGTCCCATTCAGTAAAATAACACATAGCGCTCCTTGTTCAAAGACCAGTCTGTAAGCAAATATACGTCAGTCTTACTGGAGATAGGAGTATACCCAGTGTTCCTTTGATAGGCACATTTTAATGATTAAATGCACCTTTTCTATGATGCCCTTGGCAATACTTCAGTTTTTCCTTGTGCTCACAGGGTGAATACCACTTATGAATGTAGGCATTTCCTTTAACACAAAAACCCACTTTCTAAACCTCCATTTCCCCTGAAGACTAAGAACCAGGATCGTAAACCTGGCCAAAGAGGTTCTGGGACTCCTGAGATGGAGGTCCCCTCGCACTGCAGAATGAAGGACTCTGCTAGCCCCTGGTCAGTCTGCAGAGGGGCATACATCCAAGGCACACCCTGGTTATCAAGAGCCCCCACTGCCCTTATGACTGGGGGTACTCAGGATAAAATAGTTGATGCAGAAAATAAAGAAGAGACCGATAATCCTGTAACCAGACTGGGAGAAATGGTTCCCTTTCTATCGTATCCTTTGATGGTCACCCGACGGGAGGAGGGTTGAGGGGTTGGGTAAAAAAGGCAAAGGGATTAAGAAGTACAAATTGACAGTTATGGAAACAGTCACGGGAATATAAAGTACAGCATAGGAAATATAATCAATAATATTGTAGTAACTACGTATGGTGTCGGATGGGTACTAGACTTAGCAGGGTGATCACCTCGTAACATACTCGTGTGTCAATTTCTAATAGCTATGTGGTACTCCTACAACTAATATGATATTGTATGTCAACTGTAATTTAAAAATAAATTTAAAAAACTTTTTTAATGCTTTTTAGTTTCTTTGTTGGTTTTCAAGTTTTCATAAACTGTGAACTCCGTTCAATATTAAGTGGGGCTTATAAAAATTATAGAATTATAAGTTTACTTCCTGTTCCCTCTTGTAGGTATATACACTTCTTACATATTGAGGGGGAGGGAGACCACAGAACAGTCACTGCTCCTCTGAAGATGCTGACGTGGTTCTCTGGGGGAACTAAGACAGGTACCGCTGTGGCCTAGATCATAATATTCCCCAGAAAGAATCCTAAATACGTGGGAAGAGCAGTTGAGAAGGTGTAAACATGAATTAAGTACAACTCTATTAACTTCTATCAAATTGAGTTACTTCATTTCTCTTAGCAACTTTAATAAGATTTGTCCTTGCTGTTCACAAACACATTAGTCTACAGGGGATAAATTATGCATTGACAAACATCCCATTTTCTTCTCAAAGTCGGAGTAGAGGATTATATGAAGGGAGAAAACATGGGGATTAGAATGTGGGCCCAGGGTTCTTGGGCACATGCAGAAAACCAGTGTAAAGAGAAAGGACATGCTAAGTAAGTCAGACCGAAAAAGGCGAGAACCACATGATTTCACTCCTACGTGGGCTATCAAACTGAAAGCAACAAATAAACAAGACAAACAAACAAATGAAAACTCACAGACACAGACAACAGCTTAGTGATTACCAGAAGGAAAGGGGGGATGGGAGGAAAGTAGAAGAGGGTAAAGGGGATCAGATATATGGTGACAGAAGAATTGACTTTGGGTGGTGAACACACAATGCAACATACAGATGATGTATTATAGAATGGTACACTTGAAACCTGTATGATTTGATTAATCAATGTCACCCCAGTAAATTTCTTTTTAAAAGAAAACGGAACCACAGGTTTGGTTCAAAGACCATGGGCCAGAGCTGGAGGATAGGGATGACTGATCAGCGACTATGTCCTTACTAGATGCTCCTCTAGGACAGCCCTTCCCCACAAAAGCTATACCAGGGTGGAAGAACTGTAACAGAAGGCTAGGTAAAATCCTTTAGTTCTGTCATCTCATTTAATCATCACCAAAACACCGAACAGGCTACAGAGCCCCCGCTTTTTACAGATTCACAGTGAGGTCAGCGAGATGAAGTGGAACTTGCCCAGAACCCCCCAGCTCTTCACTGGTGAAGCTCGGATTCCATGCCCCTCATCACCATGCAGCACTGCCTGGTGTCCACAGTACAGGAGAAGGAAGGAGGAGAGTCGGAGTCTCCAGACGAGTCAACACACCCCAGGTTCACCAATACCCCCTGAGGGCCCGTGGGGTTATATGGGAGGAATTTAAAGGAGCCCAGAGCAGGGGCTGGAAAGAAGCAGAGAAATGCTGTCTGGGGGCTGCTCTTGTAATGTTGCCCTCCTTCCTTTCATGCCACATGTGCCCTGCCCTGTGGCACCACCACTTGGATCTCCTGGCTTCATAAGAGCCCTTAGCACATATCTCTATGCTGTAAGACGTACAACCCAGGAAGCAAGATGTAGGCGTCAGGCAACTATAGGAAAGGAATGAGCATATTACCCGCAAAATGAAAACACACACTCGAGCCGCCATCAATCGCCACATTATTCAGACACTTAGATTTACCACTGGCTGATGGATGCGGAAGGAAGCTGAGCTCGTGGGAGAAGGTATCACTGACATCCCACGGCCATTTAAGATTAGGATGAAAATCTTTAACTCCTTCATCCATAACCCATCGATAAGCACAGCTGACCTAATTGGTGTGCCCAATGCCACAGTGCACGGACATTTAATAACCAGAGCCCTTGAGAGTTCTAATCAAACATAACATTTGCCAGTAGAGATAATTAGAACTGAAGCAGCAAAATTCTAGTGTTTGGCAACACAGATGAAACAACTTCATTAAAATGTACAGCGTTCAGCAAATGAAAGGCAGGCGAGCACTGGACCCTGAAGAATCAGCCTTCTCAAAACTAATTGCTTCAGTGCTTAAAGCGAACAGCTCTGAAATACCAAGGGCACAGCAAGGAAACGCGACTGAAAAATGATTAGCCTTCCCAAAGTGGTTTCACTGTAAACAGAGCATTATACTTTATTCTAATATCGGAAGATGTAAATGGCACTAAAAGACTTCAGACGTCCAGAGAACAAGTTTGGCAGGGGTCTGAACAGCCAAGGCAGGAAGTACCGCTAACGATCAGAAGTGACAATGAACGATGGCCACGCTCTCCTGCCTTTGGTGTGGGTCAGAACTCAAAGGACAACAAAGTAAAAGACAACAACCAATCCTAAGGAGGTTGGAAACCACTGAGAGAATGAAAAGCAGAAGCACACACAGGGTGCGCCTGCAATCTGCAAACTCTGAGAAATACACACACAGCATATCCTATTCAACACGTGTTTGGACAACTTGCCAGGGCAAGAAAGTAGCGTTTCTCTGCGGGGTCCTCATCAGCTGGGCACATGCTCGCACATGGCACAAAGCCGCTGCCCCAGGATCTAGGGGGTGTCCACTCACACTCCTTTTCATACGTCCTTACGTAGGACTAGATGCCTAGAGACATGGAGCCCGCAGAAAAGGGTCTTGGGAGCACTGAGATGAAACAAATGTATTTGAGGGGAATTTTTGCATATTATTGACTTTTCACAAGACTCTGCCACCGGCAGCTCAAACTCAGTGGAATTTAAACTGACCTCCTCAGCTCTTTCCCCTTCACACTGCTTCCTTTTGTTTCCTGTTTCAATGAACAGTCCTACAGTCTGGCCAGCCTGGCCAAATCCTGGAAGGACCTGGGGCCACTGCCTTTCCCCTTATCCCCGTATCAGCCATCAAGTCCTCCCGGTTCCCCCCTGAGCCCTTTCGGAATCTATCCTCTTCCTTAAGATCAAGCTGTCGTCATCTTTGGCTGGGGCCACCACAATCTCCTAATGGGGTCACTACTTCCAGCTTCACCTCCTCTACTGCTAACCACCCTCCTCGTTCTAAAGTGGCAGAGACTCATCTCCATTCCTGGGGCTCAAATGTGGGGGCTGCAGGCCTGAGGAGTTCGCCGGTGTGTGGAAGGCTTAAGGCGGACGGCCACTGCCTCCCACAGTCCAGGGTGTGTCCAGAGCTCCAGTGGGACTCAAAGGTCTAGAGGGAAGGCACGTCACAAGACCCAAGAGATGACAGAAGGACAATGTCACTCCAACGCTTTCAATCCCAGAGAAATACTGCATCTTGATTTTGGAAAGATTCTCATGACTTATTGAGCCAAATCCTGACCCTTGAGGGTGGGGAGCAGGAAAGGAAACAAGCTGGATTAAACTGAAAGGGCACAGGTATTTACTTCATACACGTATACATGGGCTTTCCTGGGAAGGCCAAGATTTGGGGGTCCAATGCGGGAATGTTTGGGGTGTGATGAAGTTGGGGCTGGGGTCACTGCCACTGGGCATTTGTTCTGCCAGATGTGAAGCAATTCCACAGCTCATCTGTCCTGCGGTCGGGGCTTTGGGGGGCATTGCAGGCTCTGAGGAGGCTAAGGGAGAACTGTGAAGTATGCTCTTCTCCCATCTGTCACCAGAAATGTCTGATGCTCTCACCCTATGAGCCTGGAGGAATAGAATTAGGTCCCTTCTTTCACTTGGGCCATCATTTGAAGGCCTCCCTCCCTCATGCTGGTTAAAGCCATAACAGAAGAAAATTGTTTTCATTATTTTTTAAATTTGACTGACAGATACTGCAGAGGCCCTTTGGGAACAGTGAATACAAGTTACTATTCGTGACGCATCCCAGCAGCTGGCACAGAAGGGAGGATTTAGATCAACTGGTGCCATTTGCCAATCAGGATGCTGAGCCGGCTTTACAATTCCTGTCCTCATGCAACACCAGTGGCAGCGGGCTGTGGGCGCCCTTCTGGCAGGTGAGTTGTATCGCTTGGCTTTTCCAGTGCTGCCCTTTCATGTGACGTAGGCTTCCAGCAGGAAGCTTCCATGCTCTTGGGGTCCGTCAGGGTCCTACGCCTCAAGGAGGTGCAGTGAGCCAGAGCCAGTGCTGCTCGGGCAGGAAAACCCTGGCAACAGAGGCAAAGGGAAGCTACCAGGACCCGTGTCCCTGGGGTCCGACTGTGCCCCATTGATGTGTCTGCCTGGAGGCCAATCTGTCCCACGACATGCTACCTGAGCTAAATATAGGC
Source organism: Rhinolophus ferrumequinum (assembly GCF_004115265.2). Taxonomy (NCBI): domain Eukaryota; kingdom Metazoa; phylum Chordata; class Mammalia; order Chiroptera; family Rhinolophidae; genus Rhinolophus; species Rhinolophus ferrumequinum. Next base: position 12,090,003 of record NC_046300.1, on the reverse strand, counting down.
CAGAAGTAGAGGAACAAATGAGAAAATAGAAGCGTGCATCCAGACACACAACTCCCTCTGCCTGTTCCCTGCATCTCTGCCACTGTCCAAAAGTAGAATAATCGTCATCATCACCACCACCAAATAACAAAAACAAAGCCTTGGCAAATTAATATTTAGGCCAGATGCCATTTACTGGAGCTGGGAGCTATAGGCGAGGCTTCCCTTCTCGTGTTCTCGTGCTATGACGGTGTTTTCATCACCTTCCTGTGCCTGCCTTCATCACAGCACGTCTACCATAGGTACCGTAACTGCTGGCTTGTCCATGCTTCACCTGATGCCAAGCCCTTTGAGGGCAGAATTTGGACTTGCAGTCGTGTCCCCAGTGCATACATAGGTGCAGTGTCTGATCTGTGGTGGCCTCCGGTCAATTAACAACAAAACGTCTTGCTCAAGGTGCTTGCGTGAGTACAGCTGGGGACAAGAATATACAGCTTGTGGGATTCTCTTTCAGGTTAACTTGTCAATGACTAGAAATTGCCTTCAATTGCGCAACTGAGATTTATTGAACACCTAAATTTTGCTACACAATGGCATGAAGCAGAACCGAAAAAGAACAAAAATAATCTTCCTCAGAAATTTTTCCTTGGGTACATATTTACTTTTGAATAACGTTCGCCATAGATGATAAATTCAGATCCTTTTACTTTAAAAAAAATACATAAAATCTCTCACATGCTAAATATTTGTCAAGGACTCGCGAAGCACTTGCATCAGCATGCAAAATGTACACTCCAAAAATTCTGAAAGATGTTGACACAGTTTTAATGGGACTCTCCATTAAAGATAATTGCTCACAAACATAAATACCCCATTCTCAAGAAAAAAAATAGTACATATGGTGCAAATGAATGGAAAGATCAAGACATACGCTTATCACAGACAGTTTCAATTACAGCTATCTTTGACTGGGGGAGTTTGCAAAGTTTTTGCAATAGGAGTTTACCAGGTATCATAGCCATGGTTCCTGCCTCAAAGAAGTACTAGTAAATCTTGCAGGAGAAAGATTTTAGTGGGACTTGGTTAGAAGTTTACTTTAACCTACGATGTAGCAGCACACAAAGGAATTAGTATACGAAGCAGGAAAAACACTGGGCTGAGCAAAACGAGCTGCTTGCCCTGCCCCCAAACAGCTGGCAAACCTGGAGCAAAGCAAGAATCATCCACTACTAGACTTTGGAAAAATCTCAGAGACCCCTCTAGTTCAATCCTTTAAAGATAGAGAAACTGAAGCCCCAAGAAAGAAACACAGGGAGCAGGGACAGGACTTCAACTCGGAGGAGTGTCTTCCTTTCCCGGTACCTCCCTTTGCCCTCACAGTTCTGCAAATCACCTCAGGGGATATAGAGTCAAGGAGGTACTTTCAAACTGATGACTTCTGCATGCCCTGGAATGAAGCCGTAAGTCAGCTCGGCTCCCTGGAGCTGCAGGTTCGGCTGACCTACCACCTTCTTTGGAAGGTCGGCTCTTATATCTGAGCAGCACGTGGGAGGTGGGCTATTCCTAAGGAAACGGGAATCCCTCTCCACATCATGCCTTCTGACCCCCATGCCCCAAAAGCAAATACTTTCTGGATCTGACAAGATTTTTCAACCAGTTTTTGTTGCAGAGGGCTGTCTCTGAAGAGGTGACAGGAGAGTCTGGCCATCTCACAGAGTTGAAATTTTAAACAGGGAGCATCTTTTCCCAATAAATTATTCTGAGGAGGTTACAAATCAGACCTCGGGGACCTGAAAACATACATTTGGGCTATTTTAAAAGTCAGCATGTGAGGCAGCCCGGATCTTTGTCAGTCACCCTGGAATTTGCTACACTTGGTATTTTATGCATGATCACACTTCTGTTCTCAGTCTGCAGAACTAGGGCAATCAGCTTTCCTTTTATTAGACTTTGCTTAGATAATAAATTATACCTATATAATCACTTTGGAACATTTAATATGCTCCTTTTTGGCCACACAATGTGAAAACTGTAGCATCTTGCAGAATAAATTGATTGCAATGGGATATAATAATGTGAAGAATTTTTCACCTCCTAGATATTTTGTGTCTTTACTGACATTTTTTTAAATTAGCTGGAAGTAGAAATAAGCAAAAACTAGGCAGGGTTAACGTGAGTCACGCTGGACAACCATGCGCAGAGCCAAGGGGTCTTGTTCTGGGAAAAGGTTTGGGAGAAGGGATCAGTAAACCCACAGACCCTGGGCATACACAGGGCATGTTCTGGGCAAACAAGAATAAGGGGACCCCAAAAGAGTCAGGAGACTGACCAACGTGACCAAGGGAGAAAGTGACCATATATTGGCTGGTCCCCACTTCTGAAGTCTAGAAGGGAACTATTGAGAGCTTAAATTAATTTCTTAGGCCAAGCCAGGCTGGGCATCTCCTGGGAGCCTTGAGCCAGCAGCCGAAACCTGACCCTACTCTTCAAGATCTCGTCTGGGATAAACACCGATGGGGGTCTTGGCTACAGGCTGGATATTCAAGACTCGCACGCCCACCGTTCACATCCACTGTTTCTGCATCAGAGCAAGTCTCACCAATCCACAAAAAGGCCCCTGGAATGAGGGAGAAGGGGAAAGAGAAAGCTATGCTGTTTTCGTGTTTTTAACTATCGTATCCCAATAAACAAGCCTCAGCTTTAAAAGTTAGATGTCAAGATGGCTTCATTAGCTTTTCCTCATGCAAGTCAAAGAGCAGACCAGAAATCAGAATGAATGCTAAGAAGGAAAGGAGGGAGGTAGAATGAAAGGGAGAAAGACGAGGGAGGGAGAGAGGATGGGAAGGGAGGAGGAAGGACAGATAGATTTTGCCAAAAAAGGGAAAGTGAGCTCAGTAGGACTGACTTCAGGGTACAACCTCTAGTCTGCAGATGGCCGATCGAAAGGGCTCTGCATCAGTAGGCAGCGGTTCACTCAATCTGGAACTAGAAATGAGTTCACAGACCTCGCGTTTGTCCAGCATCCGGTGCCTCTAAATGCTGACCAACATTTCGTAGGGAGGTGCACAGAGGCAGCAGCTCCTGTCCCCGCATGTTAGCACCGCCTAATATTAGCCCCCAGTTGACTCAGGCCAAGCTCAACAGAAGGGAGCAGAAAACCAAGTGATTCTCTGCAACTCCAGCACTTTAAGGTGCTTCTTGATTCATGGAGCCACATGTTGGGACGTCTTTGCTCCTGCCATGCTGTCACCTGCCCCTGTGTGTGTACGTAGAGTAGTGGTCACAGCCCTTCCCACATGTGTATTTTTTTAACTTTATTAAATTTATTGGGGTGACACTGGTTAATAAAATTCTATAGGGTTCAAGAGTACAATTCTATAATACATCATCTGTATATCGCATTGTGTATTCACCACCCAAAGTTAAATCTCCTGGACATCATCAAAATGGCGGCGTGAGGTGAGTCTCTGGAAATCTCTCCTGGAATTTACAATCAGTCAAACAACTATAACTCCACAGAGGACTCCCTGCACAGCAGACAGGCAAGACAAAGAGGCCCACTACTGAATTCACCGAAAGGTGGGCGAATCGTGTGAGCGGGGGAGAAGGGGAGGGAGAAGTGAGGAGCCGGAGCCACGGGCAGGCGCAGGACGCAGACCTGGCTCAGTGCTCCGAGCTCGCTGCACCCCGGAACTGCTGCAGCTGCGGAGAGGGAGGAACTCGGACTGCTAGGGCTCCGCTTATGGCCCACAGGGCTGAGGGGACAGCATATAACACGGCTGAACCCAACGCTCACAGAGACCTCGGAGAAAAGACTGGGGGAAAAGGCTGAAAACGGTGGTTTGAGCCCTCACTGCCGCAGGAGAACGGAAGCCTTAGGCACTGAGACTGGCCGCCCCCTCCCTACCCTCCCAGAGCTCGCCCCGCCCCCACCTGCCCGGTGCTAGAAGCGGAACAATAACAGTATCAGATCAAAAGAACAGAATATTTGCAGTTCTGAGAACTGTGGACCACAGACACAGATTAGCAGCCCAACTAGTTCTGGCAAAGGGGAGGGAGCTGTGGAAGCAGGACCGGCTGTGGTGATGGTCGCCGCCATTGCTCTGGGCCACCTCTCACAACTCACCCCGCCCCTGGCCCCCACCTATCTGGGCAGATCCCTGCAGGAGTAAACAGAGCTGCTGAAACACACTGAATCTGGTGCAGGAAGAGCTTTGGAACTTCAGAAGATCTCCACACACCCCCCCAGAGATGGCAACCGGTGACCCAGGTGAAATGTTCACAGAGGAGAAGCCCACCTTCCAGGGAATCCCCTCATTGTGTGAGAACCTGGAATAGTGCAGAGAAAGCATAACACTACAGTGTGAGAGAGGAAAAAAAGGCTGCAGTTGGAGAGAAAATAAAACATTGTACCACCATGTACTGGAAAACAAAAGAAAGACCTCTTCCTATCAACTTGTTGCAGAGGCCACTCCTGTAGATGTCTAGGAAGAGAAATAATAAATCAGTAATTGTCATGAATAACCAAGGCAACCAGACAGCTCAGAAAGAAAGTAAAAAGTCTCCAGAAAAGGAACTTCATGATATTGAAATATGTGACTTAAAGGACAGAGAATTCAAGATTGCAGTTCTGAAAAACTCAACGAGATACAAGAAAACACAGAAAGGCAGTTTAATGAACTCAGAAACACAATCAAACAACAACATGAGCATTTTATGAAAGAGATTGAAATTTTAAAAAAGAACCAAATAGAATTTCTGGAGATTAAGAACTCAATAGAAGAAATTAAGAATGAAGTAGCCAGCTTAGGTAGTAGAGTTGACCAGATGGAGGAAAGAATCAGTGACATCCAAGATAGAAACCTGGAAATGACACAGATGGAAGAAGAAAGAGACTTGAGACTTAAAAGAAATGAAAGAACTCTACAAGAACTTTCTGACTCCATCAAAAGAGCAATATAAGAATAATGGGCATACCAGAAGGAGAAGAAAGAGAGAAGGGAACAGAGAATATATTCAAACATATCGTCGATGAGAACTTCCCAAACTTGCGGACAGAACTGGATCCTCGAATCCAAGAAGCAAATAGAACACCTAATTACCTCAATCCCAACAGGCCTTTTCCAAGGCACATTGTATGGAAGCTGTCTAAAATCAATGACAAAGAAAGAACCCTCAAGGCAGCCAGGGAAAAGAAGACGGTAACCTACAAAAGAAAACCCATTAGATTATCATCAGATTTTTCAGCAGAAACTCTACAAGCCAGGAGGGAGTGAAACCAAATATTCAAACTATTGAAAGAGAGAAATTATGAGCCAAGAATAATATATCCAGCAAAGATACCCTTTAGATATGAAGGAGGAATAAAGACCTTTCCAGACATACAGAAGCTGAGGGAATTTTCTAATACACGATCTGCACTACAAGAAATACTAAAGGAGGCTATTCGACCACCATCAACAGGGACAATTTGTGGTAACCAAAACATAAAAAGGGGGAGAGTAAAGGCCTGAATCGGAATGTGGGAATGGCGAAAATAAGCATGCTGAAGAAAATGGAATACTCTAAACATAAAACTTTCTTATACATAAATTTAATGCTAACCAATCAAAAAAAAATCCAGGACTGAAATACATACTGTAATAAAAGAAGAAGCAGAGGGAAACATCATAGAATACCACCACACATAAATAAAAGACAACAACAAAAAGGCAAACAAACAATGGAGACACAGCCTTACCAGAAAACTAAATATAGAACTCACCAATAAAAAGGCACAGAGTAGCAGACTGGATCAAAAAACTAAACCCAACCATATGCTGTCTCCAAGAGACACATCTCAGCTACAAGGACAAGCATAGACTCAAAGTGAAAGCGTAGAAATTGACACTCCAAGCAAACGGTAACCAGAGAAAATCAGGTGTAGCCATAATGATATCAGATAAAACAGATTCAGGGTGAAAAAGGTAACAAGAGACAAAGATGTACATTTCATAATGGTACAGGGGACTATACAACAAGAAGACATAACAGTCATCAATATTTATGCCCCCAATCCGGGAGCACCGAAATATACCAAGCAACTACTAACAGAACTAAAGGGAGAAATTGACCAAAACACAATTATAGTAGGGGACCTAAATACATCACTGACAGCTATGGATAGATCATCCAAACAGAAACTAAATAACGAAATAGCAGCCCTAAATGACACATTAGATGAAATGGACATAATTGACATATATACAGCACTTCATCCTAAAACATCAGACTGTACATTCTTTTCTAGTGTACATGGAACATTCTCAAGGATAGACCATATACTGGGACATAAAACTAGCCTCAGCAAATTTAAGAAGATTGAAATCATACCAAGTATATTCTCTGATCACAAGGCTTTGAAATTGGATATCAACTGCAAAAAGAAAGCAGGAAAAACCACAAATACATGGAGATTAAACAACATACTCTTAAAGAACGACCGGATCAAAGAAGAAATTAGAGGAGAGATCAAAAGATACATAGAAACAAATGACAATGAAAATACATCCTACCAAAATTTTTGGGATGCAGCGAAAGCAGTTTTAAGAGGGAAATTTATATCATTACAGGCCTATCTCAAGAAACAAGAAAAATCCCAAATAAATAACCTCACATAACACCTTAGAGAACAAAAAAAGAAGCACAAATGAAACCCAAGGTCAGCAGAAGAAAGAAAATAATAAAAATCAGAGCAGAACTAAATGAAATAGAGACAAAGACAATAGAAAAAAAATAATGTGACAAAGAGCTGGTTCTTTGAAAAGATTAACAAAATTGACAAATCTTTGGCTAGACTCACTAAGATAAAAAGAGAGAAGACACTAATTAACAAAATCAGAAATGAAAAAGGGGAAGTTATCATGGATACCACAGAAAAACAAAGGATCATCCAAGAATACTATGAAGGACTATATGCCACCAAATTCAATAACCTAGAAGAAATGGACAACTTTTTAGAAACATATAGCCTTCCAAGGCTGAACCATGAAGAACTGGAAAATCTAAACAGACCTATCACCAGTAACGAAATTGAATCAGTCATCCAAAACCTTCCCAAAAGCAAAAGTCCGGGACCAGATGGCTTCACTAGTGAATTCTACCAAACCTTCAAAGAGGATCTAATACCAATCCTGCTCAAACTCTTCCAAAAAAATTGAAGAAGAGACAGTACTCCCTAACTTATTTTATGAGGCCAACATTACCCTGATACCAAAACCTGGTAAGGACAACACAAAAAATGAAAACTACAGACCAATATTTCTGATGAATACAGAGGCAAAAATCCTAAACAAAATTCTAGCAAATCGAATACAAAAATGCATTAAAAAGATCATTCATCACGACCAAGTGGGGTTCATCCCCGGGGCACAAGGATGGTTCAACATCCGCAAATCCATCAATGTGATACATCACATAAACAAAATAAAGGATAAAAATCATATGATTATATCAATTGATGAAGAAAAAGCATTTGACAAGATACAACATCCATTAACAAAATAGGTATAGAAGGAAAATACCTTAACACAATAAAGACCATATATGACAAGCCCTCAGCTAATCTCATAATTAATGGTGAAAAACTGAAGCCCTTTGCTCTACGTTCAGGAACACAACAGGGCTGTCCCCTATCACCTCTGCTTTTCAACATAGTGTTGGAAGTCATTGCCAGAGCAATCAGGCAAGAGAAAGAAATAAAAGGCATCCACATTGGGAATGAAGAAGTTAAATTATCACTCCTTGCAGATGACATGATGCTATATATAGAAAACCCTAAAGACTCCACCAAAAAGCTATTAGAAACAATCAGCGAATACAGTAAAGTTGCCAGCTACAAAACCAATGTACAAAAGTCCATTACATTCCTATATACTAACAAAGAAATCTCAGAAAAAGAAATAAAGAAAAAACCAATTCCTTTTGCAATTGCAACAAAAAGAATAAAATACCTAGGAATAAACTTAACCAAGGATGTGAAAGACCTATATGCTGAATCTATAAGACATTTTTAAAAGAAATTGAAGAAGACGCAAAGAAATGGAAAGACATTCCGTGCTCATGGATTGGAAGAATCAACATAGTTAAAATGGCCATATTACCCAAAGGAATACACAAATTTAATGCAATCCCCATCAAAATCCCAATGGCATTTTTTAAAGAAATAGAATTAAAAAATCATCAGATTTGTTTCGAACCACAAAAGACCCCGAAAAGCCAAAGCAATCTTAAGACAAAAGAACAATGCTGGCGGTATCACACTCCCTGACTTTAGCTTGTATTACAGGGCAACAATAATCAAAACAGCATGGTATTGACAGAAAAACAGACACATAGACCAATGGAATAGAATTGAGAACCCAGAAATAAAACCACATAAATATGGACAGACAATTTTGACAAAGAAGCAAAAAACATACAATGGAGAAAAGACAGCCTCTTCAATAAGCTTTGTGACTAGATTGAGAACCCAGAAATAAAACCACATAAATATGGACAGACAATTTTGACAAAGAAGCAAAAAACATACAATGGAAAAAAGACAGCCTCTTCAATAAATGGTGCTGGCAGAATTGGAAAGCCATGTGCAAAAGAATGAACTTGGACTGCTCTCTGTCACCATGTACCAAAATTAATTCAAAATGGATCAAAGACTTAAGCATAAGACCTGAAACAATAAACTGCATAGAAGAAAACATAGGTACTAAACTTATGGAACTTGGGTTCAAAGAGCATTTCATGAATTTGACTCCAAAGGCAAGGGAAGTACAAGCTAAAATGAATGGGACTATATCAAACTTAAAAGCTTCTGCACAGCAAAACCATCAACAAAATAAAGAGGCAACCAACTGTATGGGAGAAGATTTTTGCAAACAGTGTCTCCGATAAGGGGCTAATATCCAAAATATACAAGGAACTCATAGAACTCAACAACAAAAAAACAAACAACCCAATTGAAAAATGGGCAGACGACCTGAAGAGACATTTCTCCAAAGAGGATATACAAATGGCAAATAGACATATGAAAAAATGCTCAACATCACTAATCATCAGAGAAATGCAAATAAACCCCACAATGAGATATCACCTCACCCCAGTCAGAATGGCTATCATCAACAAGACAAATAGTAACAAGTGTGGGAGAGGCTGTGCAGAAAAAGGAATCCTCATACACTGTTGGTGGGAATGCAGGCTGGTGCAGCCACTTTGGAAGGCAGTGTGGAGGTTCCTCAGAAAATTAAGAATAGAATTACCATATGACCCAGCAACCCCTCTCCTGGGTATCTACCCAAAAAATCTGAAAACATTTATCCATAAAGACATGTGTGCTCCCATGTTCATTGCAGCTTTATTTATGGTGGCCAAGACATGGAAACAACCAAAATGTCCTTCGATAGATGAATGGATAAAGTTGTGGTAAATATACACAATGGAACACTATTCAGCAGTAAGAAAAGGTGAAATAGGACCATTTGTGACAACATGGATGGATCTTGAGAGTATAATGCTAAGCGAAATAAGTCAGAAAAAGCAGAGAACCATGTGATTTCACTGATATGTGGTATATGAAGGAAAAACAACAAAAGAACAAGACAAACAAATGAGAAACAAAAACTCATAGACACAGACAATAGTTTAGTGGTTACCAGAGGGTAAGGGGGTTGGGGGATGGGAGATGAGGGTAAGGGGGATCAAATATATGGTGATGGAAGGAGAACTGACTCTGGGTGGTGAACACACAATGGGATTTATAGATGATGTCATACAGAATTGTACACCTGAAATCGATGTAACTTTACTAACAACTGTCACCCCGATAAACTTTAAGTAAAAAAAATCTCCTTCCATCACCCCTTTACTACCTCCCCCCTCACGCTCTTTCCCTCTGGTAACGACCATACTGTTGCGTCTATGAGTTTGTCTGTCTTCATTTGTTGCTTTCAGTTTTACATCCCACATATGAGTGAAATCACATGGTTCTTGACTTTTTCCACCTGACTTATTTTGCTTAGAATGAATTCCAATATCCACCCATGTTGTCGCAAATTCCAAAATCCATCCATGTTGTCACAAGTGGCAGTATTTCATTTTTTCTTATGGCAAGTAATATTCCAATTGTATATATGTACCACATCTTCTTTACCCAATCATGTATCAACGGACCCTGTGGTTCTTTCCATCCGTGTGAATTTTAATGAGAGCTGCAGATGATTAGATGTGTGGTCTCCTCGGGTTGACTGGCTGCCGCAGAATCCTTCCTTCCATTAGTGGGCTTGACAATGAATGGGGCATCAGAGCAGGTGTTAGAAGCGTGTGGGGGGGTGGGCGGGTTGAGCAGAGAGGGAGTGCTGATCTTTTAGGAAATGCCCCTGAGTTTCAGGGACACACATATGCCAATTGTGGAGGACTGGGCTTTATTATTTGCCAATCTTATTGGCTAATCTTAGAATCTCATCTCTCAGGGCACAAGTAACCACTTTAATAAGTGAACCAAACACAAACACACACATACACACACACACAACACAAAACCAATTTTGGCAGCAGAAGAAATAATTAACAGAGCTTCAATTCTGAAATGTTTTATGTCACCATTCTCTGAAGTTTCACGAAATGTAGGCTCTGTTCCACGGGGGCTCTGGACGGTACCAGAAAGAGCCAGGCTGACAGCAAAGACTGAGCCACAGTGCCCAAGTGATTGTCACTAGATCCATCGAGGGCGGAGAGAGCGGTAACATCTGAGACCGCTGGAAACGCAGGCTACAGCCATAAGTGACAGAGAGCCTTTCCTCCGCAGCTGCTGAGAGGGGCAGAGCGCCCAGCGGCCTCACGCAGGGGCAGGGCTGGGAGCCCCCTGGCGGCGAGCAGGAGGAGGAAAAGCACTGCTGTTTATAGATGCAGAAACGGAGTTCGGGGAGAAGTGATCTGCCTGGACACCCGAGCGAAGGTTCTCTGCTCTGACATCCTTGGATGCGACACCCAACGCTGTGTTTTTCCAAACAAGTCTTTGACTCTAAGCTTTGTGACTAGATTCAAACAAAACGTCTCAAATATTTATTTGTGGATCAAAGCATAGGTCACACTAATATAAGTTTTAGTGCTAGACTGGCGCCCTCCATTCAGCCCTTCCCAGAATGTTCATTAATCAACTTGAGAACAATAGAAAGTAGTGATATAGTATGAGGGGGAAAACCGCAGAATCCTGCATTTCTTCAGCCCCTGAAAAGAAGCCTACAATTCCAGAATTCAGTGGAATTATCCTGAAGTCCAACTTCACCACATAAATATTGGGAGGGAGGGATGGAGGGAGGGAAAAGTAAATTTATGAATCACTGTCCTCTCAATCACAGAATTTTACAATATAGAAAATAGAGGACTTGGACAAAATGAGTGGATTGCAGCTAAGCTCCCACATGAAAAAAACAAAAACAAAAACCCACAAGAGGTTTTAATGTGAAATTGTATAAATTTGAAACCATACACACAAATACAGGTATAATGAAAACCTTTCCAAAGTAATATGTGAACAATTTGACTAGTCATCATTTTGAGCAGTCTGCCCATCTGATATCCTTGTGTATTACAGAAGAAAAGAGTTCACTGTTTTGAAGAAGGTAAGCGATGAATAATTTCTGCACACAGCCGAGTGCCATTCCTTCAACAATCTGTGTGGAAGACCAGCTGTGCCAGGCCTACCGCAGAGCGGAGGAAGTGCCCCAAATCTGCAGGGAGGCACCTGCCCTTGGGGAGCTTCCCATCCAGGAGGTGGGCTGGGCGGCCCCTCAGAAGTGGGAGGGGCAGTGCGGAGTGCTGATCAAGACAAGGGGGCAGAAGATCAGGAAAGACTCTAGGAAGGAGCCGGGCATGAGGCTGGGCAGGAAGACGCAGCAGACTTGCAGAGATCTAGACCTTGAGGAACAGCACTGACCATGGAGCTCTGGAACTTGAGGTGGAGAAAATCGGGATGTTACAAAGGCTGGCACACTGAGGCCGATTACTCAGAACTCTTAGCCAAGACTCTGAGACCCCACACTAAATCTTGGATTCTAGCCACTGCCTCAGGTACACATTTCTTGTGGAGTCGGTAGCGTTAAACACAAACCAGAAATACGCTGTCATTATACATTACAGGTATCAGTTATGTCCTCGGTGCACAGAGTAGGCAGGGGTAGTGCCATGTCACCCTCAGGGTCAGCTCCACGGGCCCCACTCCTGCCAGCTTCTCTCAGTTCCTCCCCTCAGCTCCGACCAGCACCTTGCTTTCTGCATTCGCGTGGCCCTATGGGCCTCTGGGCTTTGACCTCAGACGAAACGTAAATGAACTGGACTACTCAACCTCGCTGGCTGGAAAGGCCAGCACTCGCTCCCTCGTTATATCAGACAGAGCAGGGTGGGGGTGGGGGGATTAAAGTATACGGATATGTAACTATCGCTACCTATCAAGTTCCATGATGTGTACAAGGCTAATACCATTACTGGTTCTGTTATTATGTGCAAACATGATTTGGCTGCGGATAGGCTTGATGGCAAAGGGATAACTAGAGGAATTCTTAAGAATCCTCAGAGCCTCTGCAGTTCGGGGGCATTCATCAGCAAGCCTCAGTTTTGTTTTCAACTCTGGAATCAAACTGCTTTTGTACGAAAGCTCTTAGATAATGATACTTATGGCTTTCAGGAGATGGGGTTAGGAAGAGAGTATGTGAGACTCTGGATGTGGGACATGGATATCAAATAGCAAAAATGAAAGAACAGCATATTATTAGCTATTTTTGTTTTTTAATGGAACTCACAGGCTTCTGTGTGCTCCCCACAAATGCCTCAGAATGGCAGTGCGGGCAGGAAGCCTAAATGAGGTTTCAGAAAAGATAATGGAGCTTTAATGATGGAAATAGTAAGAAAATTAAGTCTAATCATGTTCCATTAAAAATACTCTTAGCTCCCATTTTTACTAAATTATTTTATTATGATTTTCCCTCTGTCTATTGAAATAACCTTTTATGGCAATTTGATTTGCAAGCATAAATACGTCTCATGTACTTTCCACTATGAAACCCTCTGGAATTAAGAAGAAGAAATGGATCACCTAAAATGTTACCCATTCTGCAATCAGGAAGGAACCATTCAGAGATGAATACTTTGTTTTATATTTATATTTGGGAGCAAAGCATTACACTCAATTAGAGTCTCATTCGACATGAATGTATCACCTGCCAGAAGGTGACACATTCTTCCACCAGGCAGCTCCTTCCACACCAGCCTCACTCCCTGCCAGCTTCTCTCAACAACACAACTCACCTTTGACCAGCCACAAGAAGTGCAGAAACTTGTGAAATGATTTTAACGAGAGGTCACAGAAGGCTGCTGAAAGGAAGCCACACGCATCCCCACTGCATGTGCTGGCGGGTGCTCCACCGCCGGTCACCTCACCTCCTCAGGCCTTAGCCCTCACACTCGTCCTTCTCCTACCACTCTTTTTTCGGACTCTTATCTATCATGCCTGCACTGATTTGTTATTAGTGGCTAGACTGCATTAGCCACTAATAACATAGAGGTGTGAGGCCTCGAGTAGAACGCGGGAAATTGTAAACAGTCACGCACTCTGGCAAGGGGCATGCAAACAAGCGGACTGCCTACGAAGACACGAGAGGCTCTTATTCAGTCTCTGCAGAGAACAGAAGCACCTGTCAGGATATGCAGGTGGTGTTGTAGAAAGCCTTTCCAAAGCACGTTTGCTTCCAAAAAGTGTCACGATGAAATCACAGTTCACTAATTAAATGAGTCCCTGGGCCAAATCCTGATAGAGGCTACTAAGAACTGAAGGACTTATGAGAAAAAATTCAGAAAGAATAACACCCATGAGAGGAGGAGAGACTAGAAGAACGTTATACAAAGTCCAGACTTAAACCCACACTCATTCTCCATTCTAACTTTGTATTAAGGTCTGAAGAGAAAGAACAAAAAAATATTATAAGGAGAAACTTGTAAAAATGTTAACTAGAGATCATTACATTTAATCAGTTTGTAACAAATATTAATATGTATGCACCCAATAACACAGCAACATCTATCATGAACCAGGAGGAGCAAGGGACAATACACAGAAACCCACTAACAATAGGGTACTATACTCACATCCCTCAACCTAAGATAGATTAAGGAAAAAATTAGTAAGGATATACATGATAACATGCTCCATAAGATATACCCTATAGATATATGTCAAACTTTGAACTCTATAGAGCATAAGACAGAACAATTTTCCAATGTACACAGAGAATTCACGAAAAGTCTCTCCAGTATTTACAACAAAACATAATAAATTCCCCTAAAATAAAATTTCATTTACTGCATTAACACTAGGAATTAATTTAAAACCAAATAAGCTTTTCTTAAATGCTATTTAAAAACTTTTGAGGGATAAAAGACCAAAACTGCAAAATTTTATGAACGACGAAAACATAACACATTAGAATCTATAGGATACCACGAAAGCAGTTGTCAGAATAAAATACATAGTGTCGGATACCTACAACAATAAAAATATGAAATGAAGAACTCATTTTTAAAAGCTAGGGGGGGAAATGGAGTTACCAAAAGAAAGCAAAGGAATAAAATTCAAAAAGATAAAAGCAGACTTTAATGAATTAGGAGATGTCTGCCTCTAGTACGATATAATAGGTCACACAAGCCAAAACTGCCACCTCTTAACAACTAGAAAAGTCCAGATAAATTACAAAATCCTACTTGTAGATATATCAGAGAGCTACAGAAGCACCAAGAAGTAGGTGAACTAAAATTCCAGGAAGTGGAGAACTTTCCCAAAGCAAACTGATGCTCCAGTTATTTTCCCCCAGGGATATTTGCTGGTTCTGGATGATGGCTGAAAATTAGGCTTGGTACCTACAGAGGGCCTCCACTGAGGGCATGAGAAACCAGCAATGGCTTTAAAGGTTGTAGGGGGTGGAATGACAAATAGAAACCTTGAGTGGCCTCAACGCAAAAGCAGTATCCGCCCCCACCCCTCATAAAAAACACACTTGATGGGTTCTGTGGCTGCACAAGGCTGATGATCTGAACAGAAAGTCTGTAAAAGACTGTGTAAAATTTCCCATAGTCAGTGGTACTTAAGAAACTGGTAGTCAGGAAAAGGAATCCATTTTAAGCATTCCGATGGTCTCCCCCTTAAGACATTTGCCAGATTTTTAAGGTGTATGAGGCATTAGATGTGAGAACTAGGCTAAGACATTCTGAAGGGTAGAGCTAAATCCCCCAGTCTTGCAAGGCTAAAGGAATAGTGATCTCAATCAAAAGTCCAGAAAATCCAGAAAAGCCATGCCAAAAAAACAGTATTGAACCAGAGCTAGATATAAGTCTTAATGAAACAACCCTGATACAGCTTACTTTGTAACTAGATGAAGTTGATCATCCCTTCATCCTAAATGCCAAAGAAAAAAAGGGAGGAAGGTCTCTCTCTGATGGAAGATACAGTATCATCTGTAATTTATATAGTGTTTAAATATATAAAATATCTAGTATTCAATAAAAAATTCCTAGACATGCAAAGAGGCAAGAAAATTTGACCAATATTTAGAGGAAAAAAGATATTGGAGTTATCAAAGAAGAATTTTAAAATAACTATGAATAATATAAGAAAGAAAATACAAGGAAAGTGATGAAATAATGGAGAAATTCACCAGAAATCAGGAATTATTTAAAAAATCAAATGGACATCCTAGAACTGAAAAATTAAATATCTATATTAACAATACCATGGATGGGCTTGAAAAGTAATTTAGATAAACTATACACTTGATTTCTGTTCTAGAAGACAGGTTAATAGAAAATACAAACTAAACATAAAGGAAAAGAAATGATGAAAAAAGACTATAAGGGATATGTGGGACATTCTTAAAAGATCTAATGTGTATAATTTGAGCCCAGAATAAAGAGGGGATAGCAAGAATGAATGTATGAGGTAGAAGAAATATTTAAAGTGATAACAGCCAAGAAATTTCTGCAACTGATTAAAAAAATTCTTTTAAACACAAAAAACCTTAACCCAAAGATTCAAGAAGATTAGTTAATTCAAAACTGGTAAAAAAAAAAAAGAAAAAGAAAGAAAGAAATCAACACAAAAGTATATAATAGTAAAACTGTAGAAAACCAAGGACCAAGTGAAAATCAAAAGCAGTCGGATGTGGAATCTGAAGAACAAAATAAATGAACAAACAAAACAGCAATGAACTCAACAGATACAGAGAACATTTTGATGGCTGCCAGATGGGAGGGTGTTGGGGGTAGAATGAAAAAGGGAACAAGATTAAGAAGCCCAAACTGGTAGTTAAAAAGTAGTAATGTGATATAACGTATAGCATAAGGAATATAGTCAACAATATTGTAATAATTGTGTATGGTATCAGATAGGTACTAGATTTATCAGGGTGATCACTTCATAAGTTATATAAATGTCTAATCATTAGTCTGTACACTGGAAACTAATATAATATTGTATATCAGCTATAATTGAAAAATAAAAATCTATTTAAAAAAAGCAGTTGGAGACACAAAAACACGTTAACTTCAAAAGCACAAAACTGTAACTACCAGCAAACCTGTCAATGGTAACAATGAAAGCCAGAAGCCCCTCCCCTTCAAAAATTAAAATAATGTAAAATGTAGAAAACAATCTGCCAACCTAGAATTCTATACTTAGCAGAAATATCTTTCACATGTGAAAGCAAGAAAAAATTTTCAGACAAACAAGCCAAAAAAAATTGAGGAATTTTCCAGCAGCAAACCTACACTAAAAGAAAAATGAAAGGGAAATCTTTAGGCAAAAAGAAAATTGTACCATAAACAGAAATAACAGGAAAGAAGAAAACCACAAATGTCAATACGTGATTAAATATTGTAGATGAAAAAAGTGGTTCTGAAGAAAGTAGCCTCACAGGGTATTGGGATCATAAATTCCTAACTGGACAGTAACTAATCAGTAGAAGTTAAAAATAAAAATATTTGATTAATCCACAAGAAGGCTAAGGCAAGAAAGGAAAAACAAATAGAACAGAACATGAATCCTAAGGTAAATCTAAGGCTCACCATATCAGTAACTTATATGTCTGTGTGTATAATTCTAAACACTCCCTTTAAAGTACAAAAGTTGGCAGATTAGATTTAAAGCAAAACAAACAAAATAAATAACTAAGCACTACTGCATAGAATTCCTACGTTAAATACAAGGGCAGAAAAAAGTTGGAAAAAGGCTGAAAGTAAAAGGTTGGCAAACAGTAACCCAAAGAAAGCTGCTATAGCTTTTCTAAGTAGCATTTAAGGCAAGAAGTGTACTAGAGATAAACAAGGACTTGCCCTAATGACAAAGGAGTCAACCCAAGGAAAGGATATTGCAAACCCAAATCAGCCCAAGGAAAGGATATCACAAAACCAAATCCATAAGTGCTTTAAAATATGAGGTAAAAACAGAAAGAATTAGGTGGAGCCAAAGAAAAAATCCAGAATCATAGTGGGTAATTTTGACATACCACTTCTGAGGATAGTTCAATTTATTTAGTGCATGATCTTTTGTAAAATGCACTCATTATAATTTTGAAACCTAAAAATATATACTGGCACACGAACGTGTCCCCAAGACATAATTTTTTTTAATATTTTAAGTACTACTTAATATTTAATATTCAGTTTAATATTTAGAGCATGAGCTATATCCATTTCATTGAAATGGATTTTGTACAGTAAAGGTCTGACTATTCTCAGTTTAAACATGAAATTACATATGTTTACATAAATAATATTGAACTTCCTATTGGAATTGTCAAGATAAGTAAAAAGCTTCAGATCTAATAAGAAACATTAACTTATTAATATGTGGTCTCTGTAAGAGATGCTGGGTTTTCTTTTACCTAATATTTACCAATGTCTTAAGAAATAAAAATTGCCAGGGAGCAGTAAGAGAAGCAATTCCCAAAACTCACACAGCCAGGCAATCATTCATGTTCTTTCTAGCCAGACTAGAGAGGCCACATTGAATATACAGTGAGCCTTCGGTAAAAATAATTCAAGAGGGCAATTCCTTAGAAATGGGGCATTATTTATTATTCCTATGATAGAGGCAATCCTAAATATGCCTTAAAAGAGCTTGAAAACAGCCCTGTAAAAAGTCAAAGTAATCTACGAGTCACTATTGCCTACCAGTAAAAGAATCCAAGTCTTTAGAAAATCAACATAATGGCAAACTCAATGCAAATTTTACAATGTTGGTAGCCAAATCAAATATTGCTAGACAAAAGAGGACACGTAAAAATGTAACTCATAACAGAAAAATAAAATCGGTTAAAAAATCAAGATGCAGAAATGACAGAAAGAGTGGAACTCCAGACAAAAATGTTTAAAATTCCTATTATAAATCTGCTTAAGAATGTAAAGGAAAAGTAAATATAACAAAAGAAATGAAAGGTTTTAAAAACAGGTAAGTGCAACTTTTAGAAATGAAAAATGTCTTTGAAATAACAATTTTACTAGATGGTATTACCAGCACATTAGACGTAACAGACAAAAGGAGCACCAAGATGTAGCAAAAGCTACAAAATAATTCTGTACCAAAATTATGTACAAAGAAAAAAAAGACTGGAAAACAAAATGAACAGAACCTCAGTGTCCCAGGGGGTAATATCAAGTGGTCTAACATACATGTAAATGGAGACCAAAACAGGATACGAAGGAGACAAAACACTTTTTAAAGAAATAGTTCAAAAATTTCTAATTTGAGAAAAATGATAAATCCACAGCTCCGAAAAGCTCAATAAACCATAATATGGATAAACATTTTCACTTGCACACAAACAACACACCAAGACATAATCAGATTGTTGAAAACCAGGAAAAAAGAGAAAATCTTAAAAATAGTTGTGGAGGGTGGGGTGGGGGGGACATGGCATAAAAAGAAACAAACAAATGGGAGCAGCCTTGTCATCAGTAACTGCATTAAAAGTAACAGTCAAACTAAAAATTATACTCAGTGAAAATGTCCTTCCGAGATGAAGGTGAAATAAAGACTTTTCAGCAAACAAAACCTGAGAGAATTCTTCACTAGTGTACTTGCACCGAAAGAAATGTTTAGGGGAGTTTTCAGAGGGCATAGGGAGAGAGAGGAGGAGGAAAGAACTTGACTCTGTACAAAGGAACAAAGATCTCTAGAGATAATAAATATTTTTTAAAACTTGTTTTTCTCAAATATAAATGTCTTTAAAAGGACTATATAAAGTAAAAATACTAATGTATTAATGGGCTCATAACATGTAGAAGTAAAATGTGTATGTGCAAATATACTGGCAGTTCTCACTTTGCACAGTAGCATGAACTGTTAAAATGATCGTGGAAGCTAAAACCATGCAAAGAGATCACAATAATTAGTGGAAAAATTTTTCCATGACCTTTAAATATTGTTGTCAAAACATTCAAAACTCTTTTATTATCAGTTATAAATGTAAAGGGGAATTTAAAAAAAAAACCCTAAGATTTAGTACACTGCAATTTGAAACAGAAACACTGAGAATTAAAGTATTTTCTTTCATTAGTCGTCAAACACTAACAAAGAGCAGTTCGAACAACAATTGCCATTTTCTCATCATGTAACTTATAATACAAAGTGGGCATCTTTTCTATGCTTTGGGGAATTGTCGTACTTCTTTCTAATATTTTATCCTTTGTGTTTTCAGTGTTGTGAAATATCTGAGTTCCTTTAATGTGATTTTTTTTTTGCTGACGTCATTTCTTCTGTGATATCTTCATTCTTTTTTTAAATTTAGTTTTTAAATTTTATTAAATTTATCAGGGTGACATTGGTTAATAAAATTATATAGGTTTCAAGTGTGCAATTATATAATAAATCATTTGTATATTGCACTGTGTGTTCACTATTCAAAGTCTAATCTCCTTCTGTCACCACGTATTTGACCCCCTTTACACTTTTCTACCTTCCACAACCCCCTTTTCCCTCTGCTAACCACATACCATTGTCTGCATCTATGAGTTTTTGTTTGCCTTGTTTGTTTGTTGATTTCAGGTTTACATCCCACATATGAGTGAAATCATATGGTTCTTGACTTTATGATGCTAGGAAAACTGGAAAGCCATATGCAAAAGAGTGAAACTAGACTGCTATTTGTCACCATACAAAAAAATTAACTCAAAATGGATCAAAGACCTAAATATAAGACCTGAAACAAAATACACAGAAGAAAACATAGATACTAAACTTACTGACCGTGGTCTTTGAGAGGATTTTATGAATTTGACCTCAAAAGCAAGGGAAGTAAAAGCTAAAATAAAAGAATGGGACTATATCAAACTGATAAAGCTTCTGCACAGCAAAAGAAATCAGCAACAAAACAAAGAGGCAACCAACAGAACAGGAGAAGATATTTGCGAACAACACCTCCGATAAGGAACTAATATGCAAAATATATAAAGAACTCATATAACTTAACAACAAAAATACAAACGATCCAATTAAAAAATGGGCAGAGGACCTGAACAGACAGATCTCCAAAAAGACATACAAAGGGCCAACAGATAATGAAAATATGCTCAACTTCACCAGCTACTAGGGAAATGCACATCAAAACCACAATGAGCTACCACCTCACACCTGTTAGAATCACTATTATCAACAAGACAAGAAATACGTATGTTGGATAGGTTGTGGAGAAAACACACACTGCTGGTGGGAATGGAAACTGGCACAGCCACTCTGGCTGTCTTCCTTCTTTCCATCACAACCACTGTCCTGATTAGTGTCAATAAGTTCACTTTTGCCAAATTCCTCTGGCTGCATATATAGAGTTTCTACAACAGCAGCAGTGTCAGTTCCCACAATCAGCTATTTATTCTCTAACTCTATGTTTGTTTCAAATTTCATTTCCAGCGTTATCACTTTATATTTCTTCGCTGAACTTTTCTCTTCTTGGCCAAACTCTTTTTTAATTATCCATTTTTGTAAAATGTCACGTGCGTTTCTCACTAGGAGATGAGGAGGAAACCCAGCTATACAATTTGCTGCCTGAGCCTGAAATGATGCACAGTGAATCACCAAAAGACTTTGAAAGAAGGGATATCCATCTGTTATTTACTTAGTGATTTTTTTGACTGAAGAGCTAGCAGTAAAGTTTGTACTTTATGCAATTACTCAGTTAATATACCGTGGTAAGTGAAATCTGAACCACGTTGCTAGGGAACTAGAGTTATTTAACTAAACCATGGTAATTGAAATTCATGCATACTGGAACCATGCAAAGAAATGACTGTCTGTACTTCATATCTATATCTACAACAGAAACTACATATAAAGAAAGATACACAAAGAAACAAAGCAAGAAATAAATAACACTAAATGTTAACTATGATTATCTCTAGTCATTTCTATTTCCTTCTTTGGGCTTTTCGGCACAGTTTAGTTTTTATACAGAGAAGATCTAAATGTAACACTTGTGTCAAAAAGAAAAACAGCAACTGTTATATTTAAAAGAAGTTTTTTTAAAATGATGATTTAAGGTGCTACCATTTCCTGGTATAGAACATATATAATTTAACACTCATACAAACCACCAGAAATCACAACATGCAGATTTTCTTAGGTAAATACTGATCATTTGTCATTGTAACTATTTCATCTAAGTGCCAGCAGATTTTCTACATTGTTTACTTTTTCCCCCAGTGAAGGGACTATCACACTTTCTGCCTTTTCCCAAATTCTTTAACTCCTAAGGCAGTCATGGGTTCTATAAGTTTATCTTAACATTTAATTTAAAAAGTCATTGCTCATTTCCCTAAAAATTCCACACTGTAGGTATTATCTGGCATACATTACTTCTCAATAAAATAACCACTGAATTTAAGAAAATATCAGAGGAAGAAGGCGGATATGTACCTGACAATGAATATGCAGATGTGTATGTAGTTCATACAGGATCAAAATGCAAAACAACACGGTCAATGAAATAAAAACTTTCACTACCCTTAGCTTGGCCTAGAAATTCATCAAACTCTATCCATACATCATGGGAAATGTTTGCCATTGAATGGTCCCTTAACTTGAAATTTAAAAGAGGAAATCCATGCAGATATAACAACATATCAAATAATATTACCATTACATTGACTACTTATACAATTGCTTTCTGATAATCACATAATAACTCATGCTATTTTTTGAGTATATTTTTGTTTAGCAACTAGTATCACCAACTTTATTAAATGACTAACTGCACAGAAAAGTAAAATGTATTCAGTGACATTTAGTAATAGTGAACCATAAATCTGTACCGCAAAATGTTTCTGTTGCTACAGAACACTAAAGTCTGAAGTTATCTTCACTTTCCAACTGAACACAAGCCATACATATACATGCCATAATACTAGCCAAATTACATTACTCAGTGACATTTTTAATTTATGTGTTTATTTTGGTTTTTAAGGATCAACCATTAGCACTGACAATTACTTCCTATCAGCGGGATGTTAATATCTATTAGGAAACAGTGTGGTCCTCAAAACAGTACATAAATTCCAAAGCCTCATCATAAGAAAATCGGTTACAAATATTGCTGTAGGGAACATTCTATGAAAATACTCAATGAAAAAAGATTTCCTGGACATCCTGGTTTTCAGTGACTAGTGTCTGATATAACGGGGATACTGCCATCCCTCTCAGAACAGAGTTCCTTATAGTAATGAAACCTCTGAAAGTTCCTGCAGAGAGGCCAGGGGTGTGGGTGCCTCCCTTGGTCCATTCCAGTCGTGACGGCAAAGCAATGGAGGACAACAGGGTGACACTGGAAACTCAGCATGTTCCTCTCCCCAGCAAGTGACAGGAGGGTTTTCAAAACCTCATCTATTTGAGTAAAATCATTACTGCTTGTCAAATATCCAAACTTAACAGGATAAAAACGAGAATTAGAAAAAGAATGTGGAATCTGACCCATTATCCTCATTCCTGTGTTTCTAACGATTATTGAGCAGCTGCTCAGTAGGCAGCATTGTGCTGTCGTGTTCACACTACAATCTCATATATCCAGGGAAGACTTGACACGCAGTGGCTGCAGAATTGTGTCACGGCAGGGTGAGAAAGCAATTCCTCATAACCCACTCTGAGTCTACACAGGAGTCCTTATAATAAAGCCAGTATTTATGGAATGGAAGCAAACCTTAATATAGAAAAATGAAGACTGGACCTCTCTAAGTAAGATTTTGTTAAAAATGTGTAAAAGTACTAAAACATTTGAAGGAGAATAATGAGGAAATGAAAAACGAAATGGTGGAACTTTTAAAAATGGTGGAACTTTCACTACCATCTATAAAATCCATTCATTCATTCAATGAAGAATATTTATGAGCGGTTATCAAAAGCTATATTGAGATAAGGTCTGTGAATTCTAGTAGTGAACAGACATAGTTCATGCCCTCTCAAAGTTTACAAATTAATGGAAAGGAGAAAAAAATAGAAACAAACTAAGTGTCCAATGACTGCTTTAAAACAAGAAAATATAATTATGTTTATTGATAGGGGAAATCTATTTGTGACAAACACAAGTCAGAAAACAATATCAACACTTACTTATACATATAAGCGTATGCATGACTGGAAAGCAATATACCCAAATGTTAACACTATTATGCCTGGGTAGCCAGGAAAAGGTGATTTCATTTTCTTCTTTCATATTTTAGCATTTAAAAATTCTTTTTATAACAAAAATTTTGTAACCAGAGAAATATATACACCACTGTGTGTTCCAGGTGCTGGTGTCACAGTGCTGAATGTTCTTACGGGGCTGAAATCTCAGCAAGTATTGACACACAGTTGACAAGTAAACAAGAAAAATATCAAAAAGTCTTAAGGGCCACATTAAGAAATAAATTGAGGGGCGCCAGATAGCTCAGTTGGTTAGAGCGCGAGCTGGTTAGAGCGCGAGCTCTCAACAACAAGGTTGCGGATTCAATTCCCACATGGGATGGTGGGCTGCGCCCCCTGCAACTAAAGATTGAAAACGGCGACTGGACTTGGAGCTGAGCTGCGCCCTCCACAACTAGATTGAAGGACAATGACTTGGAGCTGATGGGCCCTGGAGAAACACACTGTTGCCCAATATTGCCCAATTTAAAAAAAAAAGGCAATTAATACAATAATTTAAAATAAACAAACAGATAAATTTGGGTGATCTGATAGTCACTGAGTAGTATTTTACTTGGGGGGTTGGGGAGGCCTCCCAGAAGAGGTAAGATTTAGGCTGAAAATTGAATGACGAGGGATCAGCCATGCCATGGTGAGGGGAGACCGTCCCAGGCAAATGGAACTGTGTGTGAAGATCCAACGTGGAAATCAGCCTGACAAACTGGAGAAACACCGCTGAGGCTGACGTGTATTCTAACAAGGTGACGGGGCAAGAGATACAAGGGACAGACCAGACGACATGGGGTTTCGTAAGCCTGGGAAAGTAGGTCTGATTTTATTTTCAGATGGATGTCAAGGCCTGGCAGGTTTTAACCTGGAGAGGGATCTATTGTTTTCATTTTAAGAAGGTCACATCTGGCTGCACACGGAGCACAGACAGCAGGAGAGCTCAAAGTGGATGCAGGGAGCTGAGTCAGGAGCCGCTATAGCAGTCCGGGTGAGACATGATGGTGTCCTGCATATGGTGGTGGTAACGGAGACGGAAAAAAGTAGACAAACTGAAGTATGTTTAGGAGAAGAAGGATGACCGTCGAGTCTATCACATGTGTGGGGAAAGGTATACTTGACAGAGACGGAGAAGACTACAGAAGAAGCAGTTTGGGTATGTGTGAGGAGACGCAGTGGGCACAGAATCAAAAGACCTATGTGGCCACGTGTGGTGGTGAGGTACGGTCAGTCCTCACTTAGTGTCACCAGTAGGTTCTATGACTTTAAGCAAAACGGCGTGTAACACAGCCAATTCTATCAGACTGATTCACATACATAAGCATTAAGTTCCTACAGCACCTCCTCAATGTTACAATGAAACAACCTCGAGTAAAACGAGGACCCGCTGTACTTCTAAGACACCCAAGTAGAGATGCCAAATGGGCAGCTGAATACAAAACTCGGGTTCAAAGGAAAGATCAAGGTTCATAAAGATCTGGAAGTCTGCAACATACACAGACAGTTTTGGCAGCTTACAGAGGATGAACTGATCAGGTCAGATGGCAGAAAAGGATTTGACTGGAAAGAATATAATGAAGGGACTCTCTACCAATATGCAGGCAAGCTGCAGAGAGCCAGCAAGGGATGGTGACGCCCCAGGAACCAGCAGCAGTTACCACCCTGAGGCCCGAAGTGCCAGGGAAGGAATGTGTTGCTGGAGACTAGAAAGAGCTGCCACCAGGGAAAAGGGGCCCCCTGACAGGAACTGTAGTGATACAGGAATCCAGCCACTGCCAGAACCGTCACCAGGCAGGGAGGGAATGAGGAGAAAAAATACTCTGACCTCTTTCTCCTCCCACCCACGTTTCCTACTGGCAGAACCCAATTAGAAGCCAGAAGACTAAGGGGACCAGGTGATGCAGCTGGTTGTGTCGGCCTCCTGGGCCACTGAGCAGGGTAAGCAGTTTATTAATCCTAGAAAGGGAGGTTAATGGAGAATTACTAATATAATAGCATTTGAAGCAGTGGGCATGGCTAGATTTACTTATGGGAAAGTGTGTGGGGCCCTGTGAACCTTAGAGATCAAGCACAGCTGAGGTGGGTGCCTGCAAAGCAGACTAGAAGCCGTCGCCAGGGACATGGGAGGAAACCCGGGGATTGTGGTGCCGCACAAGCCAAGACAGAAGATTGTCTCGAGAGGCGAGGGCAGGCAATTTTATGAACTGTTCTCAGGTCAAGGAAGTAACAGAGAAGTGACTCTGGGATTTGCCAATGTGAATGTCACCAGTGACATCCACCAGCACCATCAGTAAAGAAGTGAAACCACAACCTACAGGGCAGCTGAGGAAACACTACATGGGAAGAAGAGAAGACGGCACCAAAGACAATTCTTTCAAGAATTTTAGCTACATGGGCAATGAAAAGAAATGAAGTAATAGCCAGCAGATATGGAATGAAGAGCCTGCCTAGTATTTCCTAACAAGAGAGCCAAAGATAACTGCTGGTAGAAAACCCTATCGAGGCAAGAAGGGATGAGTCCAGGGCACAAGAAGGTGATTTGGTTTGCCTTTGATGAAAGCAGGGATATTCTAGGGAGGGAGGAGAAGAAAGAAGGAAGAAGGGAGGAAAAGAAGGGAGGGAGGGAACAGGTACAGCTGCCTGCAGGTTGGCAGATTTGGTGCTGGGAGGATGAGGGAATTTCTCAGTGTAGCTTAAGGGAGCTGAGCCTTACGTGGGAAGACATGAGGCAGCAGGGATTCCCAGCTGAGACAGAGCTGATTAATTGAAAGAGAAACCAGTCAGTGTATTTATATTTTTCTCCAGGAGATTTTAATGTATCAAATGCTTGTGACAAACAGGAGGAGAGTGGGGCTTAAGTAAAGCTGTGGCTCTGATGGTGCGTGAGGACAGGGAAGGGGGGAGGAGATGTGGGTGTTTTTGAGGGCATGATGGACAGATCGTGGAGCTGAGCAAGGGAAGAGAAGACATAGAGAGGTTGGCAGAGAGGGAGAGAGGCCGGATCAGTGGTTGGGACCTCTACGAAGGCAGTACATTTATGAGGGCTGATAAGGTCGGAAACGTGTCCACAGACTGGGTACATGAGGTGTGTGCAAAGGATGGAACAGAACATTAAAAGTAAGATGGCTGAGGTACAAAACGGACATCCACATGAAAACTGAAGTCACCATGAATGATGGCAGCGGTAGTCATAGAAAGGACGAAACAGCCAGATTCTAGTGCAAGGTTTCCTGACATGGGTGCTGTTCTGACCTTTGGACCAGGTCATGCTTTGTCATGGGGGTGGTGGTGTGCATCGTAAGCTATCTAGTAGCATTCTCTAAACGCCACCCCTAGACAGGCAGCATCCCCGCTCGGTCTCTGCTGCAGCAACCCTGGGTTGGTGGCCAGGCTTGAGAACAGGTCATCCTGCAGACTCCTCGCTCGGGAGTCAAGGGTAAAGTCCACGAAGGGCCCCAGTTCTCATGCAGTACGAAGGTGACTAAGAAGAGAAGCCCCACCCAGAATGGAAATGCAGATACTCTGCTGTCTCCCCAGCTTGGAGTGGGACACACTCGTAATGGAAAAGTTCCCATTACGAATAAGTCCCTATGTGCCATCCACAGGCACCCCAAAAGTTAACTCTTATTTGTTCTCCTGCAGCTGGGCCTTCCAGAAGGATCCTTCTAAACAGGGTCCGAGGAACTTCGTTGCTCTATGTGGACCAAGGGAGATGCACGGGTGCCTTTCCTTCTCTAGACTCAAGACCTAAAGGGCTTTGCACGAGCCAGGACATGGCAAACTGGGCATCTGTCTTTTATATCTTAAGTAAAATTTGGCTTTCTGGACTTAATTCCCCTTTCCTCCCCATCTCCCCATACCATATCCCAGGTTGAATTTTTCAGGCAGAGTCCAGTCTCCTACATAATCAAGTCCCTGATGAACCAAACAATGAATTCAGTGTAGGACCAATTTGTGCTGTCCTCCGGGTCCACTGGAGGAGGAGAAAGACCTGACTGGCCTCCAGCCTGCTAACCCCTGCCATCTATCGCCACAGCTTTACAACGCTGCGTACTTTCTAAACTAAATCCTCTAAAATATTAATTGCTAAAAAGTAGCTCAACTGGAGCTATGGAAAACTATAAAACATTTTATAGTGAAATAAAATAAAAATCCAGTACTTCAACAGATACAGAGCATCTCAGGAGACCAGAGAGAGAGATATGTGGGCAACCTCCCAGAGCACGTGAGTAATGTATTTCAGAGGAAAACCTGTCATGGAGAGCAAAATGAATCATTTTTACAATGAAACAAGAAATCGCCACAGTTAGATGGTGTGTGGTACAGCAGGAATTATTCACATGTGAATCACGTTGGGGCAGCATTAGAATTTAAAAAAAGAACATTATTTCTACTTTGACCAATTTATATCAAGAATCATAATGTGACTATTAATCTAGGAAAACATTAAATATATGTGGATATTTTTATCACTCCCCCAAATACACAAACACAAAAAGACCCAAACAGATTTCATAGTTAATCTCAGTTGCTGCTTCTACAAAGACTGCTTTGTATTATTCCTCATGATTTCTTACATGGTAGGCTTATTATATAAAATACGAAGTGTTATTGTTAGTATCCCATTATTGCTGTAACAAATTACCACAAAGTTAGTGGCTTAACACAAATCTATTATCTTAACAGTTCTGGAGGTCAGAAGTCCAAGATGGATCTCACTGAACTAAATATCAAGATGTTGGTAGAGCTGCATTTCCTTTCTGGAGGTTGGTTTCTTCCCTTTTCCAGCTTCTGGAGGCTGCAGGCATTCCTTGGACTATGGCCCCCTTCCAGCTTCAGAACTAGCAATGGCCAGCTGAGTCTTCACCACATCTCACCAGGTCACTCTGAGGACTTCCTCTGCTACCTCCTTCCATATTTAAGGACCTCTTTGATTACACTGGGTCCACCTGGACAATCCAGGATAATATTATCTTAAGGCCAGCTGATTAACAACTTGATTCCATCTCCAACCTTAAATTCCCCTTGCCAAACAACCTAACATAGTCACAGGTTTCAGGGATTAAGGCTTGGACTCCTTGGTGGGTGGAGACCATATTCTGCTTACCATAGGTACAAACTCTAAAAGCCATTCTTATCCATACTATAAGAGAGAATCTACATAAATGTACAAAAAAAAAAAAACACTGGTCAGAAAAGGCATTTTCAAAATGGAAAGATTAGTGAATAATAAAAACTGGTTAATATCTACAAAAATAAGAATTATCTACTTACCACTGCTTTACCCATATGTTCTAAAATGTGCTTCCCACACAAATGGTTTCCAGGTAGATCTTTCTAAATGAAATCGAATCATGTCAAATCCTGGCTTACTATTCTTCCAAGGGTCACCAGAGGACACGAGGGAGAGTCCAACACCCTTGGCATGGACATAAAACTCTTTACGGTGGGGCCCAATGCACCTTCTATCTACCACTGCTCCCCATTATGCACTCATTCATGCAGGCATTTACTGAGTGCCTACTATGTGCAAGTCAGTGATCTAAGTGCAGGGACACAACAGTGACCAAATATGGCACAGTTCCTACTGTATGAAGTGAGTCATTTCGTGGTAGACTTTTCATCAACTAATCACACAAAACAAGTGTAAAATTGCAAACTGTAACAAGTGCGATAAGGAAGAACAGGGTGCAGTGAGCACCTGTGACAAAGGCATCTCACCTGGTCAAGGGAGTCAAATGATTCTCGGGAAGAGACAACTGAAAAGAGGTATTACACTGGTAGTTAACCTTGACAGGAGAGCAGAAAGAGTTATCCAAGCAAAGAAAGGACAGGCACATATGCCCTTCGGGGAAGGGAACAGAGCACGTACACACACATTCTGCTGGTGAACAACACTGTCCATCATGCAAACTTCAACACTTTCTGTCTTTTCTTGAAAGGGCTCTAAGCACTCCACATCAGAGAGATGGACCACTGTGGTTATAATTTACATGATTCTATATTATAACTGTCAAGTTATGTCTGCCTCTCCAGTAAACAGTGAGCTCACTGAGGCCAAGACCTCTGTTTCATCTTTCTCTCTAAAGCCAGCATTCCCTGATGGACATAGTAGACTGTTATAACTTACATATACATACATAAATTATGTATGAAACAAAGAGTAACCATTAACCTATACAAAGAGATACACTCAAAAACACTATCAAAAAATCAAAATGGAATTGTTCAAGTAATCAACAGGAAGGCAGAAAAAAGATAACAATCAAAAAAGTAAAATGGCAAATTTAATACCTAACACATGAATAACTATGTTAAATAAAAAAGGTCTAAATACACAACTGAAAACAGATTTGAAGAGTGTATTAAGAAAAAAATGACCTGGGATTTCCGGTGGGGTAGGCAACCACTGTGCTCACCTCCTCCCATGACCACATCAAAATTACAATTAAATTACAGAACAACCATCATTGAGAATCACCTGAAGTCTAGTTGAACCAAAGCCCAACAACTAAGGACACACAGAAGAAGAAGCCACCTCGAGATTCATGGGAGGGGCAGAGACATGAAACAGGCTGGTCCCATACCACGTGTGACCATTAAAAATTGGGAGGGATACCTCAGAAGTGGAGGTACCCCAGAGAAGTGAGGGGGTCTGAGTCCCACACCAGGACCCACTGCCCAGGGTTCCAGTGCGGGAGAGAGAAGTCCCCATAACTTCTGGCTGTGGAAACAAGCTGAGACTGTGGCTGAGTGAGAAGGAGGGCAGCTGCATTCCTAGGTGATCCTCTTAAAGGGCCTGCACTTGGATTTTACTCGTTGATGGACTAACTTGCTCTGAGCTCCAGTTCTGGGGCAACAGCGCGAAAAGATATGCAGGAAGGAACTGAATTGTCCAGCTTCAGGGCAAGGGCTGAAGGGGCAGCTTTCTCCTGGAAGGAGGAGCTGGAGGAAGCCACTGTTTCTTTGTTAAGCCCTGCCCCCTCCAGGCATGCAGATGCAGGCGGCCACCATATCTGAATCTCCAAAAAATGGCTATCACCATTCATCAGTCCTGCCCTGGTGATTCCCTGAAACCACACCCCACCCAAATTTTAGGCACACCCAAGCCACTTTCAGTAGCTTTTCCATACAAACAGCTTGTCTTAACTCATGCTGCAAATTTTCCCAAAATATCTCAAAGGTTCATAAAACCCAAACAAGCAGCATCTGGCTTCAAGACATCACATACCTCAGGCTGAGCAGTCCTAAGCCTGGCACTAGCAACAGCTGGCCTCAGTTCGTGGCTTGGCTTCTCAAGGCACCACCAAGGCCATCTGCAGATTGCTTTGTGTCTCATGCCAGGTGGCCCTGGGCAGGTCACAGGCTGTATCTAAATTTGGCCTGCAGCAGGTCCTCTCCCAGGAGGCCCAAGGGTTGACATGCCCTGTGGCCAACTTCAGACGAAGCTGGAGCATCACATGGCCACCTCCATGGATGAGACACACAAGGGGCAGACTGGGCAGGCAACAGAGACCTGCTAAACAGAGACCTTGCTCTGCATGGTCAGCTCTGCACCACACTCCTCCACTGTAGTCACATCACTGCCAGTCTTCAAAACCAATCAGCATGAGGGTCAATCCCTCCCACAGATGTGCAAATAGCAACCAAGGCTTAACTATAACAAGAGGGCACACATAACCCACACAAGGGACACACCTATAGGACACAGCTCTGGTAACCAGGAAGACTGCACCACTGGGTCCCATGGGACACCTACATAAAGCCATTCTACTAAGACCAGGAGACACAGCAGCTCTACCTAACACATAGAAACAAACACAAGGAGGCAGCCAAAATGGGTAGACAAAGAAACCTGTCCCAATTAAAAAAAAAAAAAATCATCTCAGTGGGAACTTCAACACAGAGATAGGAAATACCAGGGATGCCAAAAAAATGTATACACATGACTTATGTTCATCTTTTGTTATCGATATATATTGAGTATTACAATTTTAATACAGTTTCTTCCTATCATAAAATGTTTATACATTTTTTTAGCACCCTTTGTATAAAAATGGAGCTAGAAAACAAAAAAAGAACCAATGAGAAATAAAGAATACCATCACTGAAACAAAGAACACATTAGAGGAAATCAACAGAATAGATGAAGCAGAGGATCGAATCAGCAATTTAGAAGACAAGGTAGCATAAAATACCCAATCAGAACAGCAAAAAGAAAAAAGAATTCAAAAAAACAAGGACAGTTTAAGCGGCCTCTGTAACAACAAGTATACCAACATTCACATCATAAGGGTACCAGAATGAGAACAGAGAGAGAGCAAGGAATTGAAAACCTATTTGAAGAAATAATGATGGAAAACTTCCCTAACCTGGTGAAGGAAATAGATATACAGGCCCAGGAAGCTCAGAGATTCCCAAACAAGATGAACCCAAGGAGGCCCACACCAAGACATATAATTAAAATGCCAAAGGTTAAAGACAAAATGAGAATCTTAAAAGCAGTAAGAGAAAAGCAGTTAGTTACCTAAAAGGGAGCTCCCATATGACCGTCAGCTGATTTCTCATCAGAAACTTTGCAGGCCAGAAGGGACTGATGAAATAGTCAAAGTGATGAAAAGCAAGTACCAACAACCAAGATTACTCTACCCAGTGAAGTTATTTAGAATTGAAGGACAGATAAAGAGCTTCCCAGATAAGAAAAAGCTAAAGGAATTCATCATCACCAAATCAGTATTATAAGAAATGTTAAAGGGACTTCTTCAAGATGGAAAAAGAGTAAAAAAATGTAAATAATAAAATGGCCATAACTACATATCTATCAATTGCTTTCAATATAAGTGGATTAAATGTTCCAATCAAAAGATAGGGCAGCTGAATGGATAAGAAAACAGGACCGTTGCATATTGTGCCTACAAGAGACACATTTCAGACCAAAAGACACAGAGAAGCTGAAAATAAAGGGATGGAAAAAAGATATTTCATGAATATGGAAACAACAAAAAAGTTGAGGTAGCAATACTTATATCAGACAAAATAGGCTTTAAAACAAAGGCTATAACAGGGGGCAGAGAATGACCCAGTAATCCCACTTCTGGGTATTTATCTGAAGAAACCCAAAATGTTACATTGAGGAGAGGTGTGCATCAATATATTCATTGCAGCATTGTTTACAATGACAAGACGTGGAAGCAGTATGGGTGTCCATCGATGGATAAATGGATAAAGAGTAAGCGGTACATAAATACAATGGATTATTGCTCAGCCATGGAAGGGAATGTGTTTTTGCCGTCTGTCTCAGCATGGATGGACCTGCATGGAATTGTGCTAAGTGGAGTATGTCAGACAAAGACATATGCAATGTGATTTTGCTTATATGTGGAATCTAAAGGACAAAAAGAAAACAAACAAAACAGAAACAAACTCACAGATACAGAGAGCATTTTGATGGCTGCCCGATGGGAGGGGGGTTTGGGAATGAGTGAAAAGGGGGGAAGGGATTAAGAAGTACAAATTGATCTTATCTCAACATAATAAAGGCCACAGCTAACATCATACTCAATGGGGAAAAGCTAAAACCATTCCCCCTAAGATCAGGAACAAGACAAGGATGCCCACTATCTCCACTTCTATTCAACATAGTTCTGGAAGTTCTTGCCACAGCAATCAGACAAGAAAAAGAAATAAAAGGCATCCAGATTGGTAAGGAGGAAGTAAAGTTATCATTGTATGCAGATGATATGATACTATATATAGAGAACCCTAAAAACTCCACCAAGAAGCTATTAGAGCTGATAGATGAATTTAGTAAAGTGGCAGGATACAAAATTAATATTCAGAAATCAGTTGCATTTGTATATACCAATAATAAAACATCAGAAGGAGAAATTAAAAAAACAATCCCATTTACAATCGCTCCAAAGACTATAAAATACCTGGGAATAAATTTAACCAAAGAAGTAAAAGATCTATACTCAGAAAATTATAAGACACTGAAGAAAGGAATGAAGGAAGATATAAATAGATGGAAACACATATCATGTTCATGGATAGGAAGAATTAATATAGTTAAAATGTCCATACTGCCTAAGGCAATATACATATTCAATGCAATTCCTATCAAACTGACAACGTCGTTTTTCACAGAAATAGAACATATAATCCTAAAATTTATATGGGACCATAAAAGACCCCGAATAGCAAAGGCAATCTTGAGAAATAAGAACAAGTGGGAGGTATAACAATACCTGACTTCAAATTATACTACAAGGCTACAGTAATCAAAACAGCATGGTACTGGCATAAAAACAGACACATAGATCAATGGAACAGAATAGAGAGTCCAGAAATAAATCCACGCCTATATGGCCATTTAATCTACGACAATGGAAGCAAAAATGTACGATGGAGTAATGACAGTCTATTCAATAAATGGGAAACCTGTGGGAAACCTGGACAGACACATGCAAAAAAATGAAGTTGGACCACCTCCTTACACCATATACAAAAATAAATTCAAAATGGCTTAAAGACTTAAATGTAAGATCTGAAACCATAAAATACCTAGAAGAAAATATAGGAAGAAACTTCTCAGACATTACCCGGAGTAAGATTTTTACTGATATACACCCTCGCTCGAGGGAACTAAGAGAAAAAATAAACATGTGGGATTATATCAAACTAAAAAGTTTTTTCACAGCAAAGGAAACCATCAATAAAACAAGAAGGGATCCTACTGAATGGGAAAAGATATTTGCCAATGATATATCTGATAAGGGATTAATATCACAAATCTATGGAAAACTTACTCAACCCAACTCCAAAAAAACAAACGATCCAATTAAAAAATGGGCAGAGGACTTGAAGAGACATTTTTCTGAAAAGGACATACAGATGGCAAACAGACATATGAAGAAATGCTCAACCTCACTAACCATCAGAGAAATGCAAATAAAAACCACAATGAGATACCACCTCACCCCAGTCAAAATGGCTATCATCAATAAATCAACAAACAACAAGTGCTGGCGCGGATGTGGAGAAAAGGGAACGCTTGTGCACTGTTGGTGGGATTGCAGACTGATGCAGCCGCTATGGAAAACAGTATGGAGGTATCTCAAAATTCTGAAAATGGAACTACCTTATGATCCAGTAATTCCACTCCTAGGTATCTATCCGGAGAAATCCAAAACTTCAATTCAAAAATCTTTATGCACTCCTATGTTTATTGCAGCACTATACACAATAGCTAAGACATGGAAACAACCAAAATGCCCATCGGTAGATGACTGGATTAAGAAACTGTGGTACATTTATACAATGGAGTATTATGCAGCCATAAAGAAGAAAGAAATCTTACCATTTGCAACAACATGGATGGATCTAGAGAACATTATGTTAAGTGAAATAAGTCAGACAGAGAAAGATAAGTACCATATGATCTCACTTATTTGCGGATTCTAAAGAAAAGGATAAGTGAATGAACTAATCAGAAACAGTTTGGGAGACAATGAGGAAAAACTGAGGGTTGCTAGATGGGCGGGAGGGGTGGGGGGTGGGGGGGAGGGTGAGGGGATTGGAGGGCAGTCGGTGACCACAGGATGGCCACGGGGTTTGAAAATTAATCTGGGGAACGTAATTTGGTGGTTACCAGAGCGTAAGGGGGTTGGGGGGTAGGGGATGAGGGTGAGGGGGATCAAATGTATGGTGATGGAAGGGGAGCTGACTCTGGGTGGTGAACACACAGTGTGACTTATGGATGATGTGATACAGAATTGCACACCTGAAATCTATGTAATTCTACTAACAATTGTCACCCCAATAAATTAAAAATAAATTAAAAAAAAATACTAGGACAATTAAAATAAATAAACAAATAAATCACTGAAATGCAAAAAAAAAAAAAGAAGTACAAATTGGTTGTTCACAGTAGTCATGGGGATATAGGGTATAGCATAAGGAATATAGCCAATGAAATTGTAATAACTATGTATGGTGTCAGATGGAGACTAGATTTATTGGGGTGATAGATGGGAAGGGGGTTGGAGGATAGGGTGAAAAAGGTGAAGGGTGTAAGAAGTACAAATTGGTAGTTACAAAATAGTCATGGGGATGTAAAGTAAAGCATAGAGAATATAGTCAGAGATACAGTAATAACTATATATAGTGCCAGGTGGTACTAGTCAGGGGGATCACTTCTTAAATCATATAAATGTCTAACCACTATGCTATACATCTGAAATTAATATAAAATAATATTGAACATCAATTGTAATTGAAAAATTAAAAAGGGGGGAAGGCATAAAACAAAAAGTCATGGGAATGTAATGTACAGTGGGGAATATAGTCAATAATATTGTGATAACATGGCAGTGATAGATGGTTGCCGGTCACTTCTTTATTTATATATAAATGTTGAATAACGATGGTGTACACCTGAAATTAACATAATATTTTATGTTAGCTATATTTTAATAAAAATCTTTTTTCTTAATTTATTGGGTGACAATTGTTAGTAAAACTACATAGATTTCAGGTGTACAATTCTGTATTACATCATCTATAAAATCTTTTTAAAAATGACCCAACTACATGCTGTCCACAAGAAACTCATTTAAAATATAATCATAAAGTTAGTTTGAACATTAAAAGAATGGAAAAAAATATATCTTGAAAACTATAATCAAGAGAAAACAGGTGTGGCTATACTGATACCAGAAAAAATAGACTTCAGAGGAAAGGAAATTAAAAGGAACATAGAGACACATTACATAATGATAAAAACGATGATAATAAAATGATATAATGACTCAAATCACCAAGAAGACATAACAACCTGAAAGATGTATGAACCAAGCAACAGAACTGCAGATCACTGAAGCACAAACTGGGAAACAAGAGAAATAGCCAAATCCACAGTTAACTGGAGACTTCAACACCCCCATCTCCTCAACTGATAGAATAATTAGAAAGAAAACCAGCAATGATAGAGAAGAACTCAGCACCACCATCAACCAACAGGATCTAATCAGCTTT
Source organism: Rhinolophus ferrumequinum (assembly GCF_004115265.2). NCBI lineage: Eukaryota > Metazoa > Chordata > Mammalia > Chiroptera > Rhinolophidae > Rhinolophus > Rhinolophus ferrumequinum. Next base: position 12,053,261 of record NC_046300.1, on the reverse strand, counting down.
TATACAACACTCCAATGAACAGCAACAGCATACAACTTCCCTTCAAGCACCACAGAATATAAACCAAGACAAATTATATCCTTGGCCAAAAATAAACCTCAAAAAATGTACATAAATTGAACTACACAGATACAGTGTACCAACGTCGATTTTCGGGTTTTGATATTGCACTACAGTTATAGAAAATATAACCACTGGGAGAAACTGAGTGAAGTTCACAGGACTCCTCAATACTACCTTTGCAATTTCTTATGAAACTATAAAAAATACAAAGTTAAGAATGTAGACTGGACACAAAAACGACAAATGATTTCATTTACAAATATTTCTGTAAAAACCTTTAAAAAATGTTTGCATATTGAATCCAGCACTACATTAAAAATAACAGTGAATATTAAAAACATATTAACTATTCAATATAAATATAATGAGTGGCTACTTAATATCTAAGGCTCCTTTGTGCCAGATGATAGGCAAGACTAGAGAGACAGGCATGAACCTTTTCTTCTCACAGAGCTATTTTAGATGAGGTAAAGAAGGTCTCTCTGAAATCTGAAGGTTGGAGTGCACTCAGCCACTCAGAGAAAACATTCTGGGGAGAGGGAATAGTAAAAGCAAAGGTCCTGAGGTAAGAGACAAATAGTCTTATGCATAGCCTAATCACTAAGCTGAGAAGTCAACCTTGTGAAAGCATCAGGAAGGGAAGGAGGTACGACATGAAACAGGAGCGGTAGCCACAGTCAAATCATGTAGGTTTTGCAGGAGTTCAATTTTATGATGTATGTAATGGGGAGTTACTAAAAATAGAAGTATATTGCTGTCAGGTTTTTACATAACACATGAAGTGGTCTTACTACTTGAGAGTATTTAATTCTAATACAGAAAAAAGTAAATGGCATATATGGAGCCTACAAATGTGACATGTATAGATAGAGCATATGTGTGCTAAACATGAATATAAGTGGATGAAAAGAGCTAAAGATACCTAGTATTCAAATAGTATTTGGATACCTAAATCCAAAACGAAATATACTAAAAGAGGAAGAACCAAATATTCAGTATACATGAACATTAAATTAACTCACACATTGGTGACATGTATTCTGGTCCCAAGTATTCTTTGCTTAAGAAAGACAAATACCATATGGTTTCACTTATATGGTCAATCTACAAAAACAAAACAAACAAAACAAAAACAGACTCATAGAAACAGAGATCAAAGGGATGGTTACCAGAAGAGAAGGGGTGTGAGATGGGTGAAATGGGGAAGGAGAATACAGTCAATAATATTGTGATAAGTTTACACTGTGACAGGTGGTTACTAGAATTAGTGGGGAGATCACATAGTAAGGTATAAAAATGTCGAATTACTATATTGTACACCTGAAACTAATATAACCAATATAAGACTGTATACCAACTATACATAAAAATAAATTCTAAAAAAGAAAACAACTTTAAATTTAAAGGCATAAATAGGTTGAAAGTTAAGAAATTCACAAAATATTCCTTACTAATACTAATCAAAGGAAGCTGCAGTGGTGATATTAACATCAGACATAATGCTTTATCTCTAGAAGACAAGGAAATGCTCAAAGAAGCCAGAGGTCCATTAACAAAAAAAAAGAATCCATACATATTAATTATTTACATAAAATGCTATAAAATACAAACTAATCTACAGTGACTGAAAGCAAATTAATAGTTGCCAGGGGCTGGAATGGGAGTAAGGGTGGTATGGGTTATAGATAGTCACAAGTAAATGGGAGGGGAGAACAATGGATATATTCATTATCTTGACTGAATATGCATTTGTAAAATATCATCAAATTACATATAATAAATATATGAAGCTTACTGTATGTCAATACAATCAACAATATATGGAGGTACAGTGAATGCATGATACATCTCATGATTTCATGCCAACACAATGATGGGTTACATCAACAAATACTGTTGGAACAACTCAGTGATGGTGAGAGGTGTGGAGAAGAGAAAAGCTGGATTTGTACTCATTCCTTATGACAAAGTTTTCTGAGGCAAAGATTTAAGATTTAATCATGAAATCATAAATGTATAGAATAAAAGAGGGATTAATATTTTATACGCTTGGTGAAGAGAAGTCCTTTCCTAAGTATGCTGGCAAACAAAGAAGCTCTAAGCAAAAAAAAAAAAAAAAAAAAATTGATAAATGTGACTCTGATATTAAAAAAGCAAACAGCTCAAAATATAAACAACTGACAATTTAAAAGACCAATAATACTCAGTTGTGAGTGTGGCAAAAGTAGCTCTTGATTTAAACAACAGCTGAGTGGGAAATTTTTATATTACTTTTGGAGAGTAATATCAAAATACAAAAGATACATACACTTTGGTGTAACAATTCAACTTTCGCACACCCTATAGAAACTCACACAGATGTGTAAAGATATGACAAAGAGGTTCTGTTCAAAGTTGCTCATGTTAGCAGAAAACAATACATATTTGTAAAGAGTTCAAACAATACAGAAATGTCTAATAGAATGAGAAGGCCTTCCATAATATCACATCTTACAGCTTAATGCATATTGCCTCATTATTTTCCACACATGTATTATCTCTTTTTTTTCTTTTTTTCAAAAATGAGACCATACTAACAAGCGTGTTAGCAGAAAAAATAAACCTAAAAATCCTATGTAATAACTTGCCCTTACCTGGCTTCTCATCACAGTCTTTCTCCAATTTGGTACCTCTAATAAATCCAAAATCCAATTTCACTTGCTAGAGCTATTTAAAAAGTGCTCCTTTCCCATAAATCTATAAACTACTTCAGTGCGTCAGATTTCCTGGCTCAGTCAGAAAATCCTTTGCAGCTCTGGGTAAACACATAAATTCTGTTTTTTCTTGCTCATCCAAGAAAACAAACACAAAAGCGCATCAAAAGCAAATGCTATAGATGCTTGCTGCTTTATGTAATCGAAACTAGTAACTTTTTGCTGACATTTCTACTTTCTTTAAAAGTGTGTATTCTCCATTGTTTTGTTCCTGAATAAACTTTATGGGATTCTATAATACTGAAGAAGTTTCAGGAAAAAGTAACATTCAGTGGTTGCTGCGTCCAGCGCAGACAGGAGGGCTAGGCCTGAGAGGGAACGGTGGGAGATTAAGAGAAAACACAGAGACAGGAAAGTTGGGATCAGGAAGTCCACTGTCCATGGACGGCAGAGCAGTGGTGCAGTTTTTTTCCTCACACGGTTTTTACACAGTCTAGAACAGGGGTGTCCAAATTTTTTCAACATTTTTCACCAAGGGCCATATGCGGTAAAATGCACAAACAGCCGGGCCACTCACTCGAGGGGAAGTACGTATTGCCTCACCTGGTTTATTTAAGTAAACTAAATATATTTTTGGAATTTGCTGCGGACCAATTAACAATGGATTATGGGCCGCAGTTGGCCCGCGGGCCACAGTTTGGACACCCCTGGTCTAGAACAATTGCCTATACAAGCTAGTATTAGTAGAAACAAGCAAGTATTAGAAGAACATACTGTTCTGTGAATATGCAAGTTTGTATGCCTGTGGCTGTCATTGTATTATCTTGTTCTTTCTGGGGGAAGATGTGGAGGCAAAGCCTCCTTTGAATGACCTTGCAGGCTGTAAGGTCCTTGTCAGCGTATATCCTGTTCTCCACATCTCCCCCTTCTCTTTTTGGTTTAAGCTGCGATCTATGAGTCTCATATATCAGGAAATAGATTTAATCAATCACCCTTGTCTGTCGAAAGTGTCATGAATGTAATAGTAATTGTTGCATGCACCCTTCTCGGGGACAAAACATTTATGTTGAAACTTATTGAAAAGAATAGATGGAGAACTGATGTTATCACATCAAGAATTCCTCACATCATTGAATATAGCCACAGAGGCAGAAGCTCTCCTAGTCGGGGGGGAAGGTAGGGATCTATGTCTACCTTTATCAACCCCATGAGTATTTAGATGACCCCTGTGCGACTGTGCCTGTCTTAGGTTGTTCCTTTCTGAAGGAATCTTACCCGTCATTGACTAACCAGCCATCTTTTGGGGGTCGGCTTCTCCAGATGGCCCCTATGCGGCTGTGCCTGTCTTAGGTTGTTCCTTTCTGAAGGAATCTTACCCGTCATTGACTAACCAGCCATCTTTTGGGGGTCGACTTCTCCAGATGGCCCCTATGTGGCTGTGCCTGTCTTAGGTTGTTCCTTCCTTGAGGAATCTTACCCGTCATTGACTAACCAGCCATCTTTTGGGGCCAAACAGGGAGATATAAGGTGTAAGCACAAAGGTAAAGTAAAATCTCTGAAAGGATCAGTCTCTTATTTTTATTAGGAGGGCTGGGCATGAGACTCTCTGTATGGAGTATTTGTAAGGTTATATGCCCTGCGGCTGTATTTGTGTTATCTTGTTCTTTCTAGGGGGAGATGCTGAGGCGAGGCCTCCCTGGATGACCTTACAGGCTGCAAGGACCTTATCAGCCTACATCCTGCTCTCCACAAGTGGTTATACATTGAGAATGAGTAACCACTGAGTTTATCCCAGGCTCTTCCAGTCATCCTTTGTATTTACCAAGTCATTTTACTTTGTTCCATTAATCAAAAGCTACACTCACAAAGGGTTTTGGAGTCGTGAGATTGGACAATGCCTGCTACCCACATTAGGCATTTTATTTTATTTTTTTTATCATAAGCCTGAACACAAAGATGTCCAATAACTGGGCATCCCCAGATAGTCCTGAGTTAGGAAAGAAGTAAAACTGTGTAGAGTCACCAGTCATGATCAAATTCGGGGGAGCTACAACCAAACTGCCTTCTGTATGTCACACTGAAGAACATTGGCCCTCCCTACTATTTCTTCTTTCAATCCATCATCAAGGAGGAAAAAGGTCGGCTATAACTGCAGTCTGAAAAGGAGGAATCTAGCAGCCATGCCTCACCTCCTTCACTAGTTCACTAGTAAATCAATATGAGGTCTGACAATGAAGTTCACGAACTCATCATAGAAAAAGTGCTACATACCTCATTGCTGAATATCACTATGGTCACCTTTGAAGTATTCCCCAGGAGAAGCTATGCATTGACGCCAGCGCCTAATCTACCCTTCAAAGCAATTTTGGAACTCTTTTTCTGGAATAGCCATCAGAGTTGCCGTTGTATTACCCTTGATGTCCTGAATGTCATTAAAATGTCTTCCTTTTAATATTTTCTTTATCTTTGGGTAAAGAAAGAAGTCAGGTGAGTAGGGAGGGTGTTCCAATACAGTGATGTGTTTACTGGCTAAAAACTCCCTCAGAGTGCCGTGTGAGCTGGTGCATTGTCATGATGCAAGAGCCATGAATTCTTGGCGAAAAGTTCAAGTCATCTAACTTTTTCACACAGCCTTTTCAGCACTTCCAAATAGCAAACTTGGCTATTTGTCCAGTTGGTAGAAATTCATAATGAATAATCCCTCTGATTTCAAAAAAGGTTAGCAACATCATTGCAATAAGTTTGCGAACTTAATTGTCAGACCTCGTACTGACAGGTATAAAGTGGGGAGGGTATGTGCTGGGGGCAAATGAGGTTGTACAGAGTGTGGCTTCTTCCCTAAGTGAAACTCACAGTGTAACTGAGGATACAAGACTTAGGAAATCCTCTCCTGCAGCACTATCCAACAGAAATATAATGCAAGCCACATGGTGTAAATGCTCTGAAAGCTGTAGTCAAAAAAGTAAAAAGAATCAAATGAAACTAATTTTAATAATATTTCATTTATCCCAATATGCCCAAAATACTATCATTTTAGCATACAATCAATATAAGAAAATGAATCAGCTACTTTACAATCCTATATTTTTTTCTTGTAAATGCAGTATGTATTGGACACTTAGAGCACATCTCAATTGGGACGACCCATGTTTCAAGTGCTCAGTGAGCTGTGTGTGGCTACTGGATACCATACTAAAAAGTGCAATAGCAGTTACCCTCCCCCTTACCCTCTGATAACCACAAAACTGTTGTCTGTGTCTATGAGTTTTTTGTTTCTCTTGTTTGTTTGTTGCTTTCAGTTTTATATCCCACATATGAATGAAACCATATGGTTTTTATCTTAACAAAATCCATCTCCTTCCAAACCAATTGGCTGATATTGCAGAAACTAGTTATGCTTCAGCCCAAATTTAAGGTATAAGTTTATTTTACTTAGCTTCAGCCCATTTATTCAGCTAACCGTGTAACACGATATTAATCAGATTAGTCATTTGTTCAGTTGTTGTTACATGGGCGACTTCACTTCATTCAATCCAGTATCAATAGGTTGCATTCTAGCCTTAGAGTTATTTAGCAAATACAAATTTATGACAAAAGCTACAAAGAACAGATCCATGCAAATCCATCCCCCCCAAAAAAAAACCACCTCAAAATACATATTTTAAGCACAGTGTGTTAGCAGTGTGTACAGCCTTCTTTGTATACAATAGGAATTGGTACAGCTCCATTCTGCAATCTACAGAAGCCCTGAACAGGCATACATGTAGGTTGAAGAATCAAATTTATCTCCTGCATCCAATACTACTCTTCTGTATAACTCTGAAAATATCTTCCTGAGTCAAGCATTTTGAAATTTTAATCAAATTATTTTCTAGTTTAGAAATCCATGCCCACGTGCACAGCAGAATCTTATTAATGGCATATTGAACACAAGCATGCAGCTACATAAACTTATAAGGAACTTGTCATTTTAACATACCCTAAGACCCAATTCACATGAGATGGGTTACAATGAGAATGGAGCAAAGTAGTTTTAAAAGCCTGATATGATAGATGCACAGGATTGAAAATACTCCTTCAATGTAATGTGGCTGCCAGTCTGTACTGCGTTGGTGTCTCAGTGATTAAATCCTTTATGCTCCAAGGACCCATAAAGAGACTCTTTTGTAAAGACAGAGTTGCCTTGAAAGATTTACTGCAGCTTGCTTCAACTGCTCTCCTCAAGAACTGTTAAAACAATATAATTGTCAAACTAGTGTATTGCTAATCTCATTTTTATTGTTACCATTTGCCACTGAAATAGCTCTTTAATTGTTTGTTTTGGAACAGACACATAAAATATCATGACAGTGATATTTTGGCACTGTCATGGAAAATCTGCCATGAATAAAGCTTTTTTCCCCCCAATGAAATACAGTTTGCCTCTATTACTTGGCATTAAAACGATTTACTGAAGTAGGCCAAAACATAAACCACTGAAATAAAATGAAGAGAGATTGGAATTACAGCAAAATGCAAAGGCTAATCCATCCAAACTCATGCTTAAGACATGTTTAAATGCAACTTTTACTCTTCAGAAAAGTGGCAGAAGGGGAAAAGAATGCCTTCCATCCTGCCCGTCCAGCCATGCTGCGCTCCAAAACCAAGCTACCGGCTCTTCTGGGGGCTCAGGTTCTCCGGGAACCTGCATTTATTGAGCAGATGCAGGCAGTGTTAGTGCTGTAGACCCTGAAGTCTATGGAGGAATCCACTGAGCTTAATCCAATGCCCGCTGCCCGAGCCTCCGCTGCCCACCCAACACAGCTTCTTGTGTTACCAACAGAAATACAGTGCTCTCACCCAGGTGGGACTGGCCAGGAAAGCAGCACCCAGAGGCTGTGACGGCTCCTGTTCGTAAGCAATCAGCTCCTTGGCTTTCCCACCGCTTGGCCTGCCAAGGGCCAGGATAATGGAGGCTGGAGCTCAGAATTAAAAGCATTCTGCCTGCTCTCTGCCCTCAATGTGGTGTTGGCTCTCCTGGGCCCTTGGATCGGACCTCTGAGACAGGCTCTGCCTTTTATGCTCCCTTCCCCAGTCCTTTTGGCTGATCTCAAAAACCTTGGTGATGGAGACTTGCAGGGAACTCCCAGGTCCAGTTTTCAATATGTTTCAAGTTTCCAGTACAATCCCATGACCCCAAGCCTGATTCTCCCCCAGTCCCAACCCCGTGGCTGAGCAACCTACCTCCTCACAGCACATACCCCACAGCACAGGGGCTCTAAAAAATTTTTTTTTTTTTAAGTAGAGGATACTACCTGATTTTAAATGGCATAAATTATTAGCAAAGCCAAAAAATATGCAACAATCACAGCATAAAGCCTTGCAAGATCTGGTCCCAAACTGCCCTTCAGCCTCACTCCATAACACTTCTCCATGGTCTCTGGTTCAGGCACAGCTAGAACTCAGCCCTCCCCTCACGACAAGGATCTCAAGACCACATTTAAAGGTTACTACTTCTGGGAGACTCCTCTCCCCACACGGAGCACTCAGTCACACAAACCCCCACCCCTGAGATCCACCGTGGTCTCTGCCTCCCTCCATTAAGCTCCCACCAATCACACCCGACACATGGCTCCTAACCAATCACATGCCCACATATAGCTCCTGACCAATCACGTCCCTGCATGGTGAATCCACGGGGCCCAGATATTAGGCACCAGACAGGAGGGAGCACACGCCACCTGAGTTGGCAGTTACAATGTGGGGGATTGCTTTTATTTTTTTTTAATAATAATAAATACTCTCAATTGGCTATATATCTAACCAGTTTGATCCATACTTGGAGCTTTTCGATCTAGCATACAACCCCAGAAATCTTTTCTTAAGATTTGTACATGGCTATTTTGAATAAATGGGACATCAAATTCAGAATTCTGCTCTCTTCATCGTCACTTTGCTCCAGGCCTCGGGGAAAGACACAGAAGCTACCTGCAATTCTTGCCCATCAGAAGAGAAAGGTTTGCTTTCTTAATAAAAATATCTAGGGAGGATGCACTGCTGGTAACAGCCCATCTTATGAGAAACTCTAGAAAAGAAGAAGGAAGTTATATAGCCTATAATCAGGCTTTAAAAGCAGCAAACAGAAGCTGGAAAATAATTATGGGCTAAGAGTAAAGAAAACAGTAATCAAGAGGTCACAGTGGACCACCAGCTGAATGAGTCAAATTATTCTGCTTTTGTAATGGGTGGCTAGAAGACATAAGCAGTAGCCAAGCATGCAGGGCCCTACACAACCTTTTCATGTCTCCTTCTGACCAAATCATTGCTAGAAGCTGCTACTCATACACTAGACCCCACATAGGCCCTTGAACTTAGAAAGCATACCTAACTGAAGAATAAACTGTGTTTCCTGAAACTAGGAATCCAACAGTTAGTTCTAAGATGCACCATTATTTTATCAAGCATGAAGAAAAATGCTGCCCATAAACTATGACATTGGTTTCTTATTACTTAGAATTTTCTTTTTATTTTTATTGAAAGAGCTCTTTTAGACTGATTCAGACACATATCCTTATATCACCTTTGGGCACTTATCCAAAGAAAAATAAAAGGAAAATAAATTGGTTAAGGCAATGACAACCAAGTTGCCTGGATGAAAGCAATTGCAAAAAAGCCATTGATTTGGAAAGTACATCCCAGTTTCAGAAAATATTAAAACCTAAAAAAAATGTACATCATAAAATCAATAACATACTATCTTGTGTGTTGATCGGTGACAAAAATTTTAAAAGGACAAGGTAATAGTTCACAGGACAACTGCTACAAAGATAGTTCATTGACTAAAATATGTATTTATACAGAGAAAAAAATTGAGATTACTCAACTCAAGAAAGACAAACATAGAACAGGGATTCAATAATATTCTTTAAGGACATTAATGTTCTGGCCCAAAAAGCAGTGATTTCCAACTGTTTTTCCTTTACTTTCGTAGCAGTAGGACCTCTTTTTAAAATACTATCCTACAAGAAACCTGAGTATGAAGCTGTTCTGGTTGGAGAAAGAGCATGATCCCACGCATGCCTGAGAGGTCTCAGAGCTCAGGACCAGCTGAAAGCCTGACCTGGAGAGCAGATGTCACCTTCTACCCACTCCCTGCAACAGCTACAACACAATGACAAGAGTTGAAATCGTGACCTTAATCAATGAAACGTTTATTGTGGTTTGTAAAATATGAAGACTTGCTAGTTGCTCGTTAGACAAAGATTAATCAAGTACGGAGGGGTTTTGGTAACCTACATGAAGGAATTTCTATGTGTGGATTTTTAGACCTTGAGATGATCACTAAAGGATGGAGAACTTGTTATCACTCCCCGAAGGTGCTGCAGTGACCGTCACAGGTGAGAGGCCCTCCTGCCACAGCGAGGGGTGAGTCCCATCCACCCGTTAAGGTCTTTCTAGCTCAGTGCTCTCTACATCTGCAACACTCTTTTCAAATGTACACCAGTTGCAGCAGACTTTGGACACCACCGACTCTTGCCCCGTGCCCAACCACGTGGCCAAACCCAGCGGTTTACTGCACCCATTGCTCTCCAAAACAAATCCCATTCCACAAGAAGTTAGCAAGTAACGTACATCCTGCTGCAGGTAAGGAGGTGTACAGACCACTTGGCAAAGCTTTAAAACCCCTTTGAAACAGCTCTTGATCTCCATGTTTCTTCACCTTCTTTTTGTCTATTTCTTCTGACACTGCCTCTAAAGACCCCTTTTATTATTTGAAGCAATTCAATCGAGGCTCTAACCCACTCCCATTCCTTCTCCCTCAGCAAATCCAACCAGCTCCTCTAACAGGGAAAGGGTGTTGTGGAGCTAACAAAAATAACGTTTCACCCTAGAGCCACTGCAATACACAGACAACTTGTAGGTTACTATTGTAGGATGATTAAAGAAAGCTAATCTTCTATGTGTAGAGTTATCAGACTACCACAGTCATTGCTCCATGGACGACCAAGACAGGTTAAGCTGAGCTGGCGGGTCTGTTCCCTCCTTTGTCCCTTGTGCTGTCAGCTAGCTATGGATGGGAAGTTTTGGGCAAAGGGAGCTAACCCACCCAAACACAAAATGACATTTCTTTGGTTAAGGGTCCTCCCTTGCTATAAGCACCAGCTCAATTTTCACCCAGGTTTTCCAATCTGTATTTAGTTTAAACAGGGATTTAAAAGTCAGTTCTGCAGCCCATTTTATTCCCTACACACAAGAACAAGAGATGAACAGGTTTTCTTTAACAGATGGTTTCCAATTAAGTTGCATTCTGTGAATAAATGGTGTATGGAAGCTCAGCTCTTCTACATTATGAAGAAGACAATACTTTCTGCCCATCGGCATAAAACTGTTGATCTGACCCAGTGACTACAAAGTCAGAGGGCTTCCCACTGAACATCAGCAAACTCATACAGCGGCACAGCCATCGCCAATCTGCCCTCCCTCCACAAACCAGCCTCGGCTGAAGTATCTTTTCTATTTTAGGTAACATATGGTTTTAAGTCAATAGAAATGAAATGCAAAGGACTTGTGACAAGTGAGCAGGTCATTAAGTGTCCCTGTGCAATTTCAGAGCTGGACAGAGCTCAGACAAGGAAACCGAGGCCCAGTAAGGTTAAGGAAGATGACGAAGGACACGCAAAGCCTTGTGGGCAGTGTTAGGGTTAGAACCCAACTACCCAACAAAGTCAAAACTATGAAAAATTTTTAAATTCCATTGGAATTTCAGATGCATATTTCTTTTCTTACCGGAATTACTTCAAAAATGAGTGGGATCAGTTTGCTTTCTTCCACAAGTCTGTTAAAAAATAAAAAGATAACCACACATTAGGGAGCTCATACTTAAACTGCTGCCCTGAGACGAAGCTCTGCAGCCCTGTGTTTTATTGCTTAAATTCTGTGACCGAGAAACTGTATGATTAAATACATGCTCATTGTTAATACACTGAACTACATCTATAAAACACAAGACATATGAAGCCTCTGCAAATGACTACTAGCTTAGCCTTACTGATCTGTAGCAAGTAAAATCTCAAATAGATTGATATTTATAAACGAAAAATTTTATTAAAATTCACAATCATTATAAAGACTATCAAAATAGGCAACACCAGCTAAAATCATATAACCAATCATCACTGCAGTTAAATTATAAGCACGCCACATTATAATCTTTCATATATGCCTCATTAGATAGCTTCTCAGCATTATTTAATGTACAGTGATTTTTAATAACCCTTAACTTTAAAACGGGTAGGCACCAATCACCCAATTGACTCTAGGTACTTCCTTCATTAAACCCAGTTTAAAAAATTGTCATCTATACAATAGAAGAATTTTTTCATGCCATTTAAGAGAAAATAGCCTTGATTCAAAAGTGACGCTTTTTTAAAGAACAATACTTCATCTCTAAATATGCCTTTATTCCAAGGGTCAGTAAATTGTTTTCTCTAAAGGGTCAGACAGCAAATATTATAGGCTTTGTGGGCCACACAGTCTCTATAGCAACTACTTAACTCTGTCACTATAATGTAGGAGCAGGCACAAATACATAAATGAATAGGCATGGCGTGTTCCAATAAGATTTTATTTACAAAAACAGACAGAGTGCCATATTTGGCCCACAAACTATAATTTGCCGATCCTGCTTCAGTTTAAAAAAATCAGATTCCTTAATTTTATTAGACTTTACTGTGTATGATAAACTGCAGCACTTAAGCTTGGTGCCCTCGTTGGAGGCTTGTGCAGTTTGTCTGTTTCACAGAATATGCCAGGTGGGTGGAAAGGGAATTTATCACCTGGCCTCCCTAGAGCTTGTTTGTCTGTGATAATACATTGATTAAAAAAAAAAGTCTATGAGACTAGCCAAAAAAAGATGACAATGTTTACAAATCTGTTTTAAGGGAAAGTGAGATACAAACAGTTCCCCAAAACTGAAGCACTTAGAAAGGCCTCCTTCAGTATCTAGCAAAAACAAATGTGATTATTTCTGTAGTTTCAGGATAGTAGAGGGGAAAAGCTGTGACTAAAATATTAAATACATTTACATTCTCTCACTTTCCTGGGCAACTGAAGGCTCGGATCTGAGAATGAAGCTTCTTTTACAACATGGCTGGGCAGTCCAGGAGAAGCACAGACTCGATACCAGAAACAACTACAGGCCCGCACTAACCTTCCCAATCTTCTTCCTCAGCTTCCTGGATGTTAACCAGCTCTCTTCCTTAACAGGTCTTTTATTTTTTTTATAACATATACTGTTATGAGGCCCGGGCTGAAATGCCCATGCTCATACGTCTCAGAGTTGCCCTAGCAACCAAAGCCCAGAAGGTCACAGGGACACAGACACCATTGCGTCTTCAATGGCACCGGGAAGTCACAGGTCCCTCTATCACAGTCTCCCTCAGCATCAGATGCAGAAGCATCCACTCACAGCACCAGACTTTTCATGATAGTATTTTAAAACATATTCTAGTATTAACGCATGGCTATATAATGACCTTAATTCATTTTTTTTTTAAGTGGTGAAAAAGTTTATTAGAAGAGATAGTACACTCCAAAGAATTAGGAGCGGGCCGAGCACTAAGAAAAGCGGCTCAGGGCTCAAGGAGGTATTATTATTAGGAGAGAAAGTACACTCCGAAGGGTTTGGAGCAGGCCCCGAGCAGAGGCAAAGCTCAAGGGAGGAGCTCGAGGCTCAGTGCTCAGGAGGACGACCTTAATACATTCTTAACAATTCCAACTCGCTGTTCTTCAGACCGCGGCACGATGAGCAGGCTGACCTGAACCGCCTCTCAGCCTCCTTTCACTCTGAAGTCTAACGTTCCAGTCCTCACCTTCTTCTGAATACAAACCACCACAGCGATTCTGTTCTTTGAGTTGACTAACATCATTTAGAGCCACATCTGGTAAATAAAAAGGGAACTCGAGCTAAAAAAAGCTACGTTTAGTTAAAAATTTTTTTTTCTATGACATTTTCTGTGGTTCATGGATTAACCTCAAATGCAATTCCAAAAGAACTCGAATGCAAGAGTGGCTGTGAACATTTACAGCTACGCAAAGCAGTGCTTTTCCAGACTGTGAGAAGTGACCAATAAGAGAGCAATGAGTTTACTGGGTATTGACTAGTATTTTCTTTATTAAAAATATAAAATAGAGACTATCCAAGAGTGACACACAGAGCACTGTTCCGTGACATTTTTGTTTCAGATATAGGTATGCATATGTGTCCTGGGGAATGACATAAAATGCATTTTTTTTCTTTTTTTTAACGAGTTGTCGATAAAACATCTGAAATCCACAGACTACAGATTGCTATGAAGACAATATTCATTTGTCTTCAATATGTTCTCAACATTTGATTTAAAAACTCAGTCTCCTTGTTCTAAGCATCTCCTCTCATACCAGCACAGGTCCAGTTAGTGGTTCGGGTCACAAATGATCAAACCCTTGATTGGCTGCGAGCCGTGGGGCACTCAGCTGTCTTCCTCCGACTGGTGCTATGGAGAGCAGCCCAGTCTCAGGCCTCTGCCGACCAGAGAGCACCAGGTTCACCTCTAAGGAAAATGGATGTGGCTGATTCTTAGGGATTATTCGGGCAGCAATACTGCTGAAGTCATCACAGCAGTAGACTTTGGAGAATCATGATGCAAGACTATCTTATTTGGGGTTGTGTTGTGGTTGGCTGCCATGATTTAAATCACCAGTTACCATTTTACTACATGAGCCTGTTTGTTATATCCTAAATTCTAAACGAAGGAAATCTCTATGGTTTGTGGACAGCGTGGAGGACAGGAAGGAAAGAGATTTATCTGAATTGTTTTAAATGAGAAACAAACGAAATAGACATCTTTTTGAAATTATCCCTAATCTTCAAAGGACTGTGAAGATATGAACTACATTACAGTATATTTTTCTTCTTTTATTTAGCCATCTAAGCACACTGCGTTTAATTCCAGATGAGTAAATTGAAATATACTCCGCTTCTCAAATCTCATTCTTGGGATTACTTTACCATGTTTTGTGTTTTGTGTGTGTGTGTCGGGGGAGAGGTTTGGGGGTCGCGGGGGTGGTTTTCTCTTAACAGTAAAATTTTATGATAGATTGTGGGTGGTTAAAGGGTTCTCTTTACAGGTTTTATTTTGGAAGATTCACTGGCATTTTGTATATCTGTGGTTTATATTATTAACAAAAGAGGTGCTGTTTGAATTAGAAATTTTTGAATAAACTTATGAAAATCATTAGGATACATCATTTGACATTCCAACTCCCTCCTGCGCCTAAAGCAAATGTTGTCCCAGTGTTGGGATTTTTTTTTTAATTTGATGCTTGATAGTTAAGGCTATCAAGTAAATCTAGCAATGTTTAGATATAAAGGACTAGTTGCTACTTAGATGGGAAAAGAAGGAATAGGGAGATTACTCCACTTCTGTTCAGAGATCTATGGAAGAGACTTGGGCTGAATTTCAAACCATCACTAACATTTTTTAAAACTTTCCATTAAAACCTAACACTATTTAAGGATGAACCAACAACAAAAATTAAATGGAACTAAAGGCCCCTGGCCCTGCCCCACCCTATTTCTATTGATTTACAGAAAACAGCCAGGAGGAGGTGCAGGGAGAGGAAGGCCTGCTCTCAGCTCAGTTTCGCAGGACAAAGAAAGCAGTCCCCAACAGTGATGGAACGGGTCTCTGGGGACGTCAGGGTCGTCCCTGGAGCTGCACTGTCTTCGGTTGGCTTGCCTGAAGTTTTTATCTACCCACATGGGTAGAGACAATAGACGCGAAGCCAGGATCGGGAGTTGAGACCCACAGTCTCTGCAGGCAACCCACCCACAGGGACACTGTCCTCTCCAAAGGGCGTCTCGTCCACCGTCTCTGCATTTCAGGAATCCATCTTGTCATACAGACCTTACTTAGTACTGGACCGTTTTTTTCTGGACACTATCTCAGAACTCAATTTTGATTAGCACTATTGAACACTTACCATGGGCTAATCCTGTAAACTCAAAACCCATGCCCTCAAACTGAGAGGCAAGTGGCTTGATACATAAACAAACGTAAGACAAAATTAACCTCATCAGAGACCTATGCGCAGGATATAAGGGACAGACATGGAGAAAACCCATGAGCCCTGACCGATACGATGTTCATGAGCCATGAAAGCCTAAAAGGTGTGCAGGAGGCAAGTATGCCTATCCGGAAGTGCTGCATAAGCATTCTAAGTAATAAGAGGACGACGTGAAAGGGGGTACAGAACAATACAGCCTTGAATGTCATGCAAAGAGGTTAGGTTTTTACTCTCAGGGTTATGGCGAGCCTCTAAAGGAGCCGAAGCAGATGAACGGCAGTTGGGTTTGCTACTCAAAGTGCAATCTGACAGTAATGGGAACAATGAACTGGGGGAGGAGTGCAGTCCAGCCCATTACTACTGGGTCTGCAGCCCAGAGCCAGCCTGCGAACTGCCACAGGTCTGTGACAAGATCGCTACAGAAGTTGGGAAGATTAAGTGTCTGTTTGGTAGATCTAATGATGAAAAAATCGAACTTTGTGGCCGTTTCAAAACATGACCTCACCAAAATACGATGAAAACCAGGACCTTTGCATTGTCTCCAAGTACCTTCCCACAAAATACTTCCAGTGGAGGAGAAACCTGGCAGTCACCACCTTAACCACGTGAGCACCTGTCACATCACAGGAACAAGACCTATCGACGTCACGTACACCCTGAGATGACGCACTGAGGAAGGCACATCCTCCCTTCTGGGGTGCTCTGGCCAAACTACATGACCTCAATCTAACCATGAAAAAACTGTCTGACAAACCCAGCTTGAGGGGCACCTTACAAAATAACGACCCAGTATACTTATAAAATGTTACTGTCATGAAGACAAGGAAAGTGTGACGACTTGTCCCTTGTTGGAGGAGACTATGGTGACATGAACACTAAATGCAGTGTGGGATCCTAGATTAGCCCTGGGCCAGAAAACGGGCATTAGTGGGGAAACTGGCAAAACTGGAACAGGGGTTGCATCTCTGTTAATGGTATTATATCAGTGGTAACTTCCTGGTTTTGATAACTATACTACGGCTCTGGAAGATGTTAACATCCATGGAAGCTGCCTGAAGAGCGTGTAGAAATTCTTTGTACTATTTTTGCCACTTTTCTGTGAGTCTAAAATTATTTCAGAATTAAAAGTTTTTTAAAAATGGCTGCCAAATTCTTCATGTCTCCTTTCTTTGAGAAGTGGGTCTGTGTCCTCTCCCCTTGAGTCTGGGCAGGTTTGTAACTGCTTTGATGAACAGAGTAGCAGGGAAATGACTCTACATTGATTTCTGTGTATGTGTTTTTTAAAAATTTCACTTTACAGTATTTTATAAAGATATTTACTCTGGTTATCTCTTGCTGCATATCAAACTACCCCAAACTCAGTGTCATAAAGCAGTAACTACTTTATGGTGCTCCTGGACTCAGTGGGTCATGAATTTGGACAGGGCACCACAGGGTTACTCGTCCTTGTCCCCTGATATTTCAGGCCTCAGCTAGGCAGACACAAAGGCTGGGGTGCCTTTACAGCTGGGGGCTGTAACCATCTTGGCTTCTTCACTCACATGTCTGGCAGCTGGGCTGGGAGAACTCAGGAAGGCTGTCCACCCTGCTGACCACGTCACCTCCTGCTGCCCTCTCCTCACCTCCTGCTGCCCTCTCCTCTCACAGCACGGCAGCAGGATGCCGAGGGAGCGTTCCTAGAGAACCAGGCGGAAGTTGCATGGCCTTTTTCAAACTGATCCTTGGGATACATGCTATCGCTTCCACTGCGTTCTAACTGGTTACGAGCCAGTCATTAAGGCCTGCCTGGACTCAACTGGAGGGAAACTAGAGTCACCTCCTGATGGGAGAGTGGAAGAAAAGCAGCTGGGATGGGAGATGTTTTCGCAGCCACCTTTGTAAGACTCAATCTGCCACAGTATTTGTCTGCAACACACAGAAATTTTAACAACTGTTTCTTTAATACAGACAGTTTGAGAACACCATCTCAAACCCGTTAACAGGCTCCGACAGCAATCCAAAGGAGTCACGACTGGGGTCCCGTATTGTTTTCTATTGCTGAGTAACACATTATCACAAACTTAGTGGTTCGAAGCAACACCCATTTACTGACTAATTCAACCCGTAGGTCAAAAGTCGAGCTCAGGATGGCTCAGTTATCTGCTCGGAGTATCATAAATCTGGAAACCAGGTGGCAGCGGGGCTGTTCTCATTTGGAGGCTGTGAGTGGAAGGGATCTGTTTTCAGTCACACTGTTACTGTGGACATAATTCAGCTCCTTGCAGACACAGGATTGATGTGCCCATTTCCTCGCTGGCTGTCAGCTGGGGATCCCTCTCAGATCTGAGAGGCCACTCACCGTCCTTGCCACATGGCCTCCTCTGTCTCCAAAACCAAAAATGGAGGATAGCCTCCATGTTAAATCCTTCTCAAGCTTCGAACTCTTTGACTTCACTGCCTCTGAACTCTAGACCAGATTTAAATGGCTCATATGATTAGTCAAGCCCAGCCACCTATGATTCATAGTTGAGCCTTTGAATAAGCTACTTCTGGCTGACTTGTGTAGAAACCCCAAATAGATGCCGGACTTTTAAAGATTTTTTCCAACAACACTAGTTAGGAATTTCAGAGTACGTATTTTGTTCATAACTGAGCACTAGACTACAAACAAAACTTTTTCATTTCTTATTATTTACATAATTTGCCCATGTAGTGGGCCAACAACAGTCATTTTAAATTTAAAAAAAAAAAAAAAAAAAAAAAACCTCTAACATCAAGCTGAATTCCAAATTATTGGTTCAGTGAATCAGCTTCAAAAAGAAATGGTTTCATAATGTTTAGCTCTAGTATGATATCATATCTAGCCCGAAAGCAATATTTGTAATGCTTCTCTTTGAAATGTTTGCTCTTGCCTGCAATGCTTGCTAATCCTCTTGCAGAGAATTCCAGAAATCTTACCAGTAAAGATACACATATAAGTAATTATTTTTCACCGAAAAAAAGGGTACATTGAGATTTCAGCAGCTTTAGCACAGAAAATTTTTAGATCGCATCATTTTATGATCAATAGTGTCCTCCTATGGGCCAGCATTATACTTCTTCCCTAAGTAAGTTTACACCCCAATGAGCAAAACAGATACACAATATAAAAATAACAATCCAAGTTATAAAGCTGACTGCTTCGTTTGCTGAGAAAGTCTTAGAATTAAGTTAGAAAATGAAGCTATACAAGAATGTACCTCTGATATACGGGAATCTCCCATTGCCTAAAATAGCATGAAAAAGATGTGAAGTTCAGTAAGAGAAACTATGGTTAAGTCAAAAGCAAGTGTTTTCCAATAGAAAGGAGATTTTAGATGCAAGTAAAAGAATTGTATGTTACATTAGCAACTTTGCAAAACGCTTTTCTACCTATTACCTCAGTAGATGCCCAATCCAGCCCTGGGAACATCCACGTGTACTAGTGAAACAAGGACACAGAATATTTCTATCACAAAGCATGGAAGGTGAGGTGGAAGAACTGTATTCAAGAGGCTCTCCACACAGCATGTGGAACTCCAGACATCTCTGACTCCTTCTAACTCCAGATGTTACGAGGTGGCTGAAATCCCGCTGTGTCCAGGGCTTCACGCGAATTGTCCCTGCACGAGACAACAACATCACCAGCCTCGTGCTGTGGCCCCCGTTCCCACATCTGCCTAGTGCTTTCCGTTCTGCCTGGGTCCTGAGCCCTCACGCCCTGTCTCTCTGAATCCTGTGGCTCTGTAGCTAACCTCCTGTCTCTACTAATTCTTTGAATCCTTGGCACTCTCCCCAAGGCATGATTCTGTACTGGTCACACAGCTCCACACGTTGAAACTGGAGATAAGAAGTGTGTTGATCCTTGCACCAAAGTGGGGAGGGGACTAAACCATCAGTAAGGAAAAGGATTGGCAGACGTACAAAGCAGAGGCACGTCCGTAAGGGGACGACTAGACCATCCAGGTGGCCAGTGTTTCTTTTCCCCTACAGACATGAGCCCAACACTAAAAACCAGCAATGTGTAAGAGATAGTCTAAATGCTTTTCAGTTTAGTGAACCTACTTATTTTCTATGGTCCCTTTTTCTCCTGTCACTTAATGAAATGCAAGATGTTTCTGGTTTGGAATCTACTTGAAGTTAGACTAAGACTTCTCTCTTTTCTCTCTCGTTTACTCAATAAATATTTACTGAGTACTTATAATTTTGTGCCGTGCACTGGGCCAAGTTAGCACTACAGCAAGTATCAGAAGTGTGAAGATGGATGGCTACAAAGGGTACAGAGGGCAAACAGAAATAGCCTTTGCTATCCGAGTGGCAAAACAAAGGCTTCCTAGTGTAACCAACAGTGACCACAGTGTAAACACAGATCGCACACTCACAGTGGAGACTCGGTTCCCACTGCTGTACATGTGCTAACGCACTGGAGTCTAACAAAGAAGAAGAAAAACTTTCTGAGTTAGGTATTATTGACGATGATTCACTTTTTCTTTTCAGATGAGAAACTGAGGCACAAAGAAGTAAACTGATCAGGTGCCAAGGAGTGCTGAGATACGAGTCCAGGCTGCTGAGATCACATTCCACAGAACAGGGACTGCTGGAGCTGAACCCTGAAAGAAGGGCAGGTTATTGACAGGCAGTGGATGGTGGAAGGGGTAGGACGGGAAGGAGGATGGGTAGGAATGAACTGTGTCCTGAGCAAAGGCAGCAGCATGACAAAAAGCAAAAACAGAATGGCTCATTACGGGCAGTGAAAAAGAAGTAAAAATGAAAGTTTACTGCATTAGAAGAGGTAAAAAAAAAAAAAAAAAAAAAAAAAGGTAACAAAAGACCAAGCTGGAGGAATAGCCAGGGCAGATCACACAAGATCTATTTTCTCAGCCATGCTGACGAGCTTCAACTTTATCCTCTAGATCTAGATTGGTATCTCCAGTCCGGAGGCCAAACCCTACCAGCTGCCAGTATGTGTACGACCCACAAGCTGAGAATGGTTGTTCCGTTTCTAAATGATTAGGGGGAGAACAATCCAAAGAAGACGATTTCATGACATGAAAATTGCATGAAATTCAAATTTCAGTTTCCATGAATAAGCATTTACTGAAACACATCCATGCTCATTCGTTTACATATTGTCTAGAGCTGCTTTTACACAACCAGGGCAGAGCAGCTACAAGAGAGACCACAGGGCCTGCAGTGCCTAAAATATTTACTATCTGGCCTTTTACAGGAAGTTTGCTGTGCCCTGCTGTCGTCCAGGTAATGGGTGCCACTCGGGAGGATTAGGCAAAATGATATCATTACCACTTTATATGCTTACAATGATTATTCAGGCTACAGTGAGGGAAATAAAAAGGACTGGAAACACGATTAGTTAGCTGACAATCACTGGTCTCAACATAAGAGGTAGTAAGAGCCAAAGCAGAAGTAAATAGGCAAAGACGAAGATGAGAAAGATTAATGAGGTTCTATGAAGGGAACTAATTGAAAGTCTATTGGATGCAGGAGAGGGAGAAAGTGGGGAAGAAACAAAGAATGACTCCAGGTGCTTGATCTGTCTTACCTGGAGGCCACCACCCAGGCCACCACCAGAACGCTAACCAGCACAGTAAGCCGTCTCATTCACAGAAGCTCCTGAGCACTGATAACACTATGCTTCATTCGTTCTTTCCCTCTCCCTCAATCCTTAGCGTGAGCTGGGAATGACTGACCTCATGCTACAGAGAAGAACACTAACCCTGAACCTTATCCAAGGTAGCACAGCTAGTTTCAGAGTTCATGATCTTAATCGCTCTAAGACACTAGAAGATAACATATACTGAGGAAAAGCTAGTTTGGACAAGGACATGGATTAAGTTTGGAAAGAAGATTGACACGTAGACTGAGGGCAGGTCAACATTTAAAGAGTCGGCAGGAAAAAGGAAACCTGGTGGTCTCGGTGCTCACATGATGTGGGAAGCAAGAACGTCAACGGGGGTAAAGACAGAGGGTCAAAAAGAACAGCCTCACACCCTGCTCAACCTCCTGGATGGTCAGGTCTCAGGTTCAGCCCCAGTTCCTATAAATTACACTTGTATTATATGAGTCACTTCAGTATCCCGCAGCCCATTTCAGGAGCTGTTTCTAAAATCAATCCATGATATTATGGTACTAACGGACAAACACACAGAGTGATTTTGAACTTGAAACCACGGACCCAAAGGCTACCTTGCTGACCAAGAAAACCACAGATGGGTTGTGGAGTGCCAGATGGGTTGTGTGTAGAATCACCAGCCTGGGTGTGTATGTGTACACGTAACAGATTGATGGTTTTTTCCTGATTACAGAAAATAAATTATTAAAAATCATTATTTTATATAGCTAGTTATCTAAAATTTATACAAAATGTAGAAAGGCATAAGCATAAAATATAATATTTTGTTGAATGTTACATTTGGGAAGAATAGAAAAGGATTACAAAGAAAATATTACAATCCCAGCACTGTAATCCCAGGAAAATCATTAAGTGTTGATGTATATTTGTCTTTATTCACATAGGACGTAGGAGAAACCTCATCTTCTAAATAATAGCCACCATCTCCTGTGCAAGTGCCCTGTGTCACTGGACAGTCACTTTTCATTTATGTGTCATGACCCCACAAGGTCCATTTTACAGAGAAAGACACTGAGCCTGAGGCTGGTGAAACAAACGTTCAGTCACTCACAAAACCAGTAACGGAGCTGGGATTAGAATTGGAATCTGCTAATTTAAGAGCCCGGTAGGCACATTATATCAGGATAGCAGGTGGGAGAAAGTTCAAATCATACTACACATATTGGGGTTTCTTGAAGACCTTTCCATGACATTAAATATTCATTTAAAATACAAGTTCTTACACCTACAAAGTTTTCTAATCTCCAGAATATTTACCTAGTCCTCTTTTGATGGACATTTGTTTCACACTTTTATTAGTACTTATTAAAATAAAACAAAAAATATAGTGGTTAGGGATCACTTCAAACGAGTTCAAATCCTCACTCAATTGTCCTAGCTCTGTGTTTCTGGGAAAGTACATAAACTCTAAGCGTTATTTTCTTCAGATGTAATCCCACAGCCTATTTCACTTAGTGGTGTTGAGGGGTAAATACGGTTGTGCCCGGGAAGAATCCGGCACAGTCTGGTTGATAATAAGCTCCTTTTGAAGACAGATACTGGTTGTCTTTACTATTGTTGTTGTTTTTTTTAATGGACATTCGCATATATAAATATTTGTGCGTATGTCATGCAGGGTGTCAGGCAGGGTCTCTGGTCCCACTCCACACATAAGAACGCAGGACATGGTGAGGCCAAAACGAACACCCACGGAGCCATAGATAGGGGAGTCATACTGCTATGGTCTCTCTGGCAGCTGGTTTGGAGACACAGGAAGCAGGAGCCACACTATCCGCAACCTGCTCTCCACTCTCTCTCTGCCAACCAACCTCACTTGCTAACTGCAGTCCGTGCTTGCCAGCCACCATCTTCTTGCTAGCCCCCATTTTCTGCTAGTGTAGCCACGGCAGTTATATTAGTGGCCAATGGCTCACTGGTTACAGCTGACGGCCAACTAGCCACAGCTGATGGCCATCCAATCACAGTTGATGACTATTTACTACCTGAGCCATCACCTTTCCATGTGAGGCCAAGAGCCTGGAAACTGCACTCCTGGCTCGTCCCCACATTCCACCCCTACAGGGTCTCACCTCACAATCTACGCGACAAGCGTCTTCCGCAAGGGACCCTGTGCAAGGACCTGGAGGTGAATGCAATATTCTGGACACAGCCAGGCTCTCTAGACACAGCCAGGGTTTCTCAGGGCACCACCAGTCCTTCTGGGCACAGCCAGACTTCCTGGACTTCTTAGGGTACCACCAGTCTCCCTGGGCACAGCCAGGGCCTCTCAGGGCACTGCCACTCTCTCTGGGCCTCTCAGGGTACCGTGCTGGAACAACAGTGACTCACAGTCAAGGTACTTACATATTCTCGATGGCGGCTGGTCAAGACACAGAAGCAAACATCCACCGGTTCCACTACATGGTTGTACGTTCCCAAGCAAAACAGTCAAGCAGTCCATCAAATTAGGGATGGAAGCCCATTCCCCATAGTCCACAGTCATTCGCCAGGGCTGCGCACTGGCCTCACAACGTATGCCCTCTCTGCAGGGCGAGGGCTCCAAGTCCTCCCCAAGCTGGGGGTGATGGCCTCAGCAAGCACTTCCCAGCCCACGGGGCCGCAATGACCTTCATTTTCTCTGGCCTATGCTGGTTGGGGAACCGTCCACGTCGTCCCACCCCTCCACAGGCGTCCAGCTCTCCCGCAGCTGCTTCTCCTGGTCTTCCTGAGACTGAGTGTTCATACGCTGTCATGCGGGAGACCCTGCTCGCTGCGCCATTTGTCGTGCGGGGTGGCCTGCAGGGTCTCAGCTCCCACTCCCCATATAAGAACGCAGGATATGGCGAGGCCAAAAAGGAACACCCACGGAGCCACAGATAGGGGAGTCACACCACCATAGTCTCACTGGAGGCTGGATTCACACGACCTGCAACGCGCTGTCCGCCTCTGCCTGCCAACCAACTGACTCTCCAACCCGCGCAGCCGCAGCAGTTAGATCAGTGGCTAATTGGCTAACTGGTTACAGCTGATGGCCAACTAGCCACAGCCAACAGCCATCTACTACCCGAGCCAGCACCTTTCCACGTGAGGCCGAGAGCCTGGAAACTGCTCTCTGGTGCTCTGTCCCCACACGCACAAACTGCTCCACTGCCCTTTGGAGAGCTCTAGCCGGCACTGTACCCTGCTCGCTGCACCATGTGTCATGCCGAGTGGCATGCGGGGTCTCTGGTCCCGCTTCCCACATAAGAACGCAGGACATAGTGAGGCCAAAAAGGAACACCCACAGAGCCATAGATAGAGGAGTCATACCACTATATTCTAGCTGGTGGCTGGGTTGGAGGACACAGGAAGCAGGAGCCACACGATCCGCAACCTGCCGTCCACTTCTCTCTGCCAACCAACCTCACTTGCTAACTGTAATCTGCTCTTGCTAGCTCAGCCACCATCTTCTTGCTAGCCTCCATTTTTTGCTGCTAGCGTAGCCATGGCAGTTATATTAGTGGCCAATGGCTCACTGGTTACAGCTGACGGCCAACTAGCCATAGCTGATGGCCATCCGATCACAGTTGATGGCCATTTACTACCTGAGCCAGCAACTTTCCATGTGAGGCTGAGAGCCTGGAAACTGCATTCCTGACTCTGTACCCACAGCATATCTTTTACTATTGTCTTAGGATATATTCCTAGAAGTGTAATCAAAGGATATCTAAGGTTTAATACACAGTGACAGTACACTTGTCACAAAAAATATATTAATTTATGGAAGTACACGTTTCACTAGACTCTCAACAAGGGCTATTTAAAAAAAAAAACTCATGGTGACAGGAGACTGGACTGAGTGGTGAGAGACACAACAGAGTAGACAGATGTCGTATTACAAAGTTGCACACCTGAAATTTAGGTAATGTTATTAACCAATGTTACCCCAATAAATTTAATTTTTTTAAAAAAATTTAAAACTCTAAGAGTTTGGCTTTTTTTTATCTTAATGGAATTTTCTTTGATCCCTAATAAGGGTGACTCTTTTTCATGTTTATTGTTAGAAATGGCCTTTTCATGTCCTTCATCCATTTTTCCTTTGAGCCTATCCTACTTTAGAAGAACTTCAAGACAGTTAATGTAATCTGTTCCTAAAAGCTGACCATTATGTGTATTTTGTAAAAAGCTGGGTTAAGCTGGATTTACGGCTCCAAGCAGAGAGAAGAAAGGCACACACACACACACACACACGCAAGATGGTGCATTCTCAAAGTACAAGGTGTCTCAGAGGTATTTACCTCATTGAAGAACGACAGTTGGTCTGCTTTACTGCCTGGGTTTCTTTCCTAGGGCATAAGCGGTGGTAAAGAATGCTAAGTGATCACACATGTTCGAGGTGGTAATGAGAGTGTGCCCAGGAAATCACAGAACACTTGAAGCTCAGACCACTGTTTAGTCTGGCCTCTCCCATGCTCTTTAATTAGATGACAAAGGCCCTGTCTGTACAGCAAACACTGTAATGTATTCCGACCAATAACTGTCATCACCTAAAATCAGAAGACTTGCTACGGAAGAGGATTTGGTGTTGAGACATGAGAAATGAATTGGGAGTCTGTGCTTCATGCCGCGTGTTACATTCCATTCAGTTGGGCTTCACTTTGTTCTAGAGTTGACTGACAGGTGTATGCAATATATTCACAGATAACGCACGACTTTACCCAGAGGAGATAAACAACAGCAAGTTTGCAGCCCAAGTACTTCATTAATTCTAAAATGGTAAATAACCTTGGTAAATCACCAAAACAAAAAGTGCAAACTTTACAACAGAACTGTGGTGCCAAAACTTGCCAACTATTATCAAGCGATTGACTGTTTCACACTTTAGAAGGTACATGATCATATCAAAACACTTTGCTTATCTATTATTTCTAGTTGGGATGCCATGAGCTGATGGTTTTGCTAATTGTAATAAACACATAAATAAAAGTTTATGAACTATATGATTTGTAAAGAGACAAAACCACCATATAAATGCAAAATATAAGAGCACCATAGAAATGCTTTGCTGCAAGACAATGTTCTCTCTTCTCTTTTGTCATTGTTTTCAGTGCTGCACAGTTTGACACCATCAGAAGTAAAATAAATCTGTTTTACCAATACAAAATAACCAAAAGGCATTAACTGATGAGTCAAAAATCAAAAAAGCCAATAAGAAAAGTTGGGAACCCCAACCAAGCAAGAATAAAGTATCAGTTAAAATAAACATATGCGTTAAAGGTTGTACCGTGTTTCCCCCAAAATAAGACCTAGCTGGACAATCAGCTCTAATGTGTCTTTTGGAGCAAAAATTAATATAAGACGCAGTATTACATTATATTATATTATACCCAGTGTTATATTATATTATATTATATTATATTATATTATATTATATTATATTTTATTATACCCGGCCTTATAGTAAAATAAGACCGGGTCTTATACTAATCTTTGCTCCAAAAGCTGCATTAGAGCTGATTGTCTAGCGAGGTCTTATTTTCAGGGAAATGCGGTAGATATGATCTGAGGATTCCTACATTTTCTCCTTGAACTCCTGCTTAAAGTGGGCGTCACTCAGGTTCCTTACTACATGTATTTCTAGAACGTTGGTTAAATCTCAGGTGTGCGATGCCGTTGGCCATATTTTATCACCTGCTCCTTATTTGCTCAAACTCACACACTTGAGATAGTTTGGGCCTGTGAGTCTCCACATCTTTTCTAGTGAAGCTTGACAAACCCTGGAGGGGTGGGCAGTGCATGCAGAAACTATTCCGGTCCAGGGCAATTGGCTTAACTGTCATCTTTACACATTCCTTAATGAACCAAGAAAGATGTTACTCTAAGGTTAAATAAACCTGTAATTTCAAGAATGTTCCTGTTAAATCCTGAAGATAATGATGTCCATGGTGGCTGAATAAAGAAATGGAAAACCGCTTATTATGGTGAAAGATAAAGTAGATCGCTTTCATGCCAAACCCTATGTGTATCTAAGAAATCATGTGTTCCACTGAAGGAGATCAGTGTTTCGGTGGCTAATGGCCTATGAGAGCTTACCCTTACGGTAAAGGTTTGGGTTTACCGATGCCACCAGGACTGCCATCTACTCATGGGCACCCCACCCTCTCACCCCAGCACTCTCCAAGGAGAAGGTCTCATATCTACTGGCACACAAGCCACCTACTGCTTTCACTTCCCCACTGAACTGGCTGGAAGAGCTCACTGCACATGCAAACATACAAAATTGCACATACCCCACAGAAAGGTTGCACCAGACGACTGAGCCTTTTCTTCATAATGACTGATGAACTGAGGAGGCTGCCACTGAAGTAAGCCCAGTGTTTAACGGCTCAGAAGGCTTGAAATCTAGACCTTGAATTCACACTCTGATAGCCTAGGCTAGACCTCCTGCAGTAAAATAATCATGGTACTTGAGCCCTACTATTTTCACAATGCGTTCGTGTCACCTCCACCAGGGCCACAGAATCTATAGAACAGTCTCTGGCTCTATCTAGTGGCCCAGGAAGCCAAGGGTTCTTGACAGTGGAGAGCTGAGGAGGAGATGCCCAGAGACCTGTGGGCTGCATGCACTGCCCACCCCTCCAGGGTCCATCAAGCTTCCCTAGGAAAGTCATGGAGACTCACAGGCCCAAACTGCATCTCACGTGCATAAGTTTGAGCAAATAAGAAGCAGGTGATAAAACATGGCAACGGCATCGTACACCTGAGATTTAACCAACATTCTAGAAATACATATAGCAAGGAACCTGCATGACACCCACTTTAAGCAGGAGTTCAAGGAGAAAATGTAGGAATCCTCAAATCACATATAGAACCTTTAACTCATAAGAACCACTGCCCCTGAAACATGTTAAGACCCAGGCTAACACCCACCACTGATAAGGATTCCAGAGAGGCCTGAGAGAGCCAAACGGGTGAGTCCTTCTGTCCCGTCTGAAAGAGCTAAAAATAAATTCTGAACACGCTTAAATGATTTATTAGGGAAAATGTAACACGTATTTTCCACAAGGAAAAAAATGTCTTAATCATTTTTTTTAAAAGGCAACTTTTAGAAAGGGAAACTCAAAAACAACCACCTCAATAATCACAGTAATACCACTTTTACGATCTAATACTTATCTACTTCACTGTCTTAAAGTAGGAAATAACGGAAAGTAACAAATGACAACGGGTTCCAAAGTGTATACTATAAATATTCTAAAAATAGGAATATATAATATAGTCGCCAAGGACCCAGATAAGAACTCAATACCTCAACCTCCCAATTCATTGACCTCTTCACTTCCAAACTCTTATCCCACACTGCACCACTTCAAAACTCTCGCTCTCGAGCATCCCAGAGGCAGAACACCACTTCTTAACTTCCCCGCTCCATTACCCCTCCAGGTGGGTACAGAATTCTAACTCTTCTCCCTGAGGAGATATTGCAGGAAGGAGCTCTTAGGGAGCCAGGACTCACCTCTTGCTCCATCAGTTCTCCCCTTCCTGTGAGACCAAGGGTCAGGGAAACTTTTCTAGTAAAGGGCCAGAAGTAAATACATTTGGCTTCGCAGGCCCCATGGTCTCTTTCAAAACTACTCAACCCTGCTGTTGTGATGCAAAAGCAGCCACAGGAAATAAATAAATGAATCAGTGTGGCTGTGTTCTGACAATATTTTATTTACAAAAGCAGGTGGGCTGAATTTGGCTTATAAGCTGTAGCTCACCGACCTCTGTACTGGATCATTCCCATCGTCATAGAAACATCACTAAAACAATGCAGATCTTTAAAGGAAAGGGGAAAAAAATGTCTTTGACCCCAGATCTCCCTCTGACTCCCTATTTTTCAGCTGCCCTTTATAGCAAAGCTCTCTTTAGAATTATTGATGTTCCCGGACTCCACCTCATCATTTCCTCCTGAATGAACCCCACCAGGCTCTTGCTCCAATGTGTCACTAAAGAAGTAACTCCCACTGCCGATTCTAACGGTTAATTCTCCGTCCTCACCTTCCTGACACTCTCAGTAGCGTGTGACACTGTTACCGTTTCCTTCCTCTGAAAAGCAGAGACCTGCTCTTTAACAATGAAGCATTAACACAACTAGTCAACGCCCTGACCTCAACCTGTATGTTCCCTTCCCAAAGAAGTTCTAACCACCCTCCCTGAAGCAGGTGACCCCAGCCCGTCACTCTCCATTTTCTAACCCAGCTTTATTGTCCTGTATACCACTGATCACCAGCTGAGACTGTAGCGTTTTAATTGATTTTTTTGTTTATTGTCTATTACCTCCAGGCAATCACAAGCTCCATGAAAATCAGGACAGTGTCTGTTTTGTCCCCCTCAGTGAACACAACTATTTGTGGGGAAACTGAATGAATGAATGAATGAATGAATGGTATTAACTTTTCTCACAGGTAGAAAAATATCAAAGCTGATTCTGCTCTGCAGTTCCATGATTCTATGGTGGAAATAAACTGTAAGACTGCAAGAGACGCTGACGAAAAGAAAAGCAGCAAATTAATTTTCTTGTGGGCAAGTAAAGAAATACTTTAGGGGAAAATGTTAGGTAGCATTCTGTTGAAGATTATGGTCTCTGAACTTCTACTTAAATACTGTGACTTGTTGATTGTATCCCCCAAACTACCAGGGCTGCTCTGATCAAAGAATTCAACTAAATGCTGGCTGCCGACATGGCATGCAGTGGGTGGCTCAAGCCGGGGCACCACATGACCAAAGAGAGATCAGCATGTAATGCTCTCTGCCAGGCCCTGGTTGTCACTCCATAAGGAAAGCTGTCATTGAACCCATGCAAGTCAGAGGAAGAAAACTGAAATGACCAAGCCTCCAGTATACAGGGCTGCTATGAGAATATGGATTCAAAAGATTAAGTTGCTTCAAATGACAGAGATGAACTGTCTCAATGGACCCAACTGAGACCACTACAATAAAGGTAAGTGATGATATGTTTACCAGGTCACCATGAATTTAGGAACAATCTCTGTGGTGGAGCACATACTAACGCAAGAAAATAAGCAGAAGTGTCTACTACCACCTGTAGCAGGCAAAACCCACATAGGAGACTTTTACTTCCTGAAAACATAAAAAACTATCAAAACTGATTTATGTCAGTTACTATTGATTTTCCTCACAAATCATTAAAAACAAATAAACAAACAAAAAAAACAAACAGAATGCCTTGGATCAAACTCCTAAGGTTTTAGGGTGGTGTCCTTCCATATTCTATCAGAAAACAGAATACTGGGGTGGAATGAAAGAATTTAACACTTACTCCATGAGTGCCTATGTAAAGACCTACATTAGTTCCCGCAGGAGTTATGATGATGAGTTATACCATGATTAACATAATGAGGAGGGATTTCAATCTTGTTAGTGTGGTTTAAGACATGAACAGAGAAGGGTTCAAAACCTAGGAGCATGAGGGAAGGAAGAAGTCGAACTGAACCAGGAGCCAGGATCATACTGCTAACTAACCAGAACTGTGCCAGGAGCTGCCACAGTGATAAAAATCAGAGAGGCAAATGCCAGAACCTAATGATGATGGCAGAGGGAAACAAGGGAGAACTGTGCATGGGCTATTATAAGACCCACATGACGGTGACGATGGCTATGCTGAGGAACTGGACCACTCTCAGAAGTACATGTGATACCACAAAACTTAAAACAGTTCAACTTCAAAGTCTACTGTGATCTCCACTTAGGTTTCTTTGAAAACGTGGTTCTGCAAAGTAATGTAAAGAACAATGCACCAGAAGATCCAAAGTCTGATTGCTCTGAATTCACAATGGGATTTGGGGCCCACAAATTCCCTCTAGGGCCTCAGTTCCCTCCTCTGTACGATGAAGGCATTGGCCCATGTACTAATCATGTCTTTTCATTCTGCATTTTTGATGCTTTGACATCTTGGGGCCTTACTAACTCTAGAAAGAATTCCCATGCTCTCCAACCACCTCCTTTATGGAGTTCTTACACTGTGGGTTACTGTTCCCCTGCCCTCCCCTCCCCAGGGCCAGGGACCAGCTCCTACACCCCAGAGTACAGTGAGATTATACAAACTAGCCAATCCCGCCCATTCCTCCACCCGCAAACTACAATAAAGGTTCTTACCCACTGTTCCTCTCGCTTCCTCTGCCTCCTGACCAACCCTGGTGCTTCCCCGTGTGGCTCCCCATGGTGGAGCATGGTATGCCGGCTTCTCTTGGGATCTATAAGGACAGCAAAGTATCTTCTCAAGGGCAGTTGCCTGCTCCTCTTTGACCTCACCAGACCTGAATAATTTAGAAACCTACATTTTGAAACACCTGGATGATCACCAAAGTCCCAGCTCTAAAATTCTAGTATTTCTGTATTCACATAAAGACAAAAAAGTTCTACTCCTTCAAATCAGGGGTCAGGAAACATTTTCTGAAAAGGGCTAGAAAGTAACTATTTTAGGCTTTTCCAGACACAAGGGCTCTGTCTCATATTCATCTGTGTTTGTTTGTAAGTTTTACAACTCTAAAAATGTAAACACAACTCTTACTTTGCAGGCCACACAAAAAGAGGTGGCAAGCCAATTGGCCCTATGGGCCATAGTTTTCCAATTTCTGCGTTAGATGACGAGGGAAAGTTTACAGTTCTAAGGATGCCATGAGAAACAAGGAATGTTTTATTGAATCCCTGCTCAGATTTAACACCACTCAACAATGCACAACTGGGGAACCATGATTTGTAAAGGTGCACAATAAACTCAAAGTGGTTGCGTTATAAATGTTACTCCAAAAAAGTCATCTGGAATCATCCATTTCTGATCCAGAACTAGCTGCTAAGAAGTCATGTGGCCATGAACTCACATCTGTGTTGAAAGAAAACAATGAGAAAAGATCACTTTGTTGAAATAGCCATCCTGCCTAGAGTCCAACGGACACAAACTCAATGGGTCACTAACCAAAAGTCCTTTATAAGGAAAGAATATGGTACCCTCTTACAGATTCTGGATATCTCTAGAACTAGACAACATAAAATAAACACAGCCAACTATAATTTCTTCCTTTAAAATGGAAGCTGTTATGTTACTAAGTTTTCAAAGATAGTTAACAACTGGTAGTGGTTCAACGAAGATAAAGAACCATCGCAGAAAAAAAGAAAATGCTAACCTTTCCAAAAGTAAAACAAAATTTTATGCTCAATCTCAGTGGAAGTACATAAAAGACCTCAGCTAAGTTAACAATTAGGACAATTTTAATTTCCAAATTTTTAAGTACTTTTAAGTACCAATAATATACATTGAACAACCATGTAGCACTATAATCCTAAATCAAGGCAGAGAGTAGGGAAAACAAAAAATAAAACACAGGAAATTTTTTATTTGAGGGATGATGAAAGGAACAAACTCAAGATGTGCTCAGTATTTTAAATCTTTTACAGTTGCCTTATCCCCTGAAATTACTTCAGTTAAAAAGTACCGATATGTACCCAATTTAAACAAGTGGCTGAGAACACTGGACATGAGCGATGTCCATAAAAGAGGAAAGAGAAAGTGAAAATGGACACTCGAAGGCTCAGTGCCTATTGGAGGAAGCTTGTATCTTATTCTGCAAGTGCTGGTAAAGAATAAAACGGGCAAGCCACTTAAAGAGTGACCCTAAAATAAAAATGGGAGCTTTAGAGACACAGAGATGAACTTGCTTCTCTTATGGTTTTGTTTTATTAAAATTTATTGAGGTGACAATTGTTAGTAAAATCACATAGGCTTCAAGTATTCAATTCTGTAATACATCTTGAGATTATCATGCTAAGCAAATATGTCACACAGAAAAAGTTGAGAACCGTGATTTCACTGATATGTGGGATATAAAACTGAAAACAATAAAGGAACAAAACAAACACATGAAGAAAGAAAAACTCATAGACACAGACAATAGTGTAGTGGCTACCAGAGGGAAAGCGGGGAGGGGGTGGTAGATGAGGGTAAACGGGGTCAAATACATGGTGACCTGCTTCTCAGTAGGAGGCTTTTTGATATCCACAGGCACCCTGAGAAGCAGCAAATTACTTCTGGGGAAATCAATTCATTCTGATTTTAACAATAAAGTTTTACTTTATTACATAGTCATTTCATTCATTGAGATTTCATCAGAGGAAATATTTACCTGTGTAAATTCAGCTAATTGAGGAAAAAATGCCTAACTGGCTTATTGTCACAACAGGGAAACAAAAACATTTCAAACATCTCTGATGTCTCTGATAATTTGGGCTTTTACTTTTACCAGACTACAAAATTTAAACTAAAATATATCAGAATGTGGCAAAACCTAATTTTTTAAGATATATAAATTGAAAAGCAAGCTCAAATGGAAGCCATCTCGGACCTCTATGGCTTCCACAACTGCTATCCGAAGTCAAACCAATTTGACTTGCCCCATGCAGTTTCTTTCTCTTATTGAACACCTTTTTTTCGCCCAATTTTTTGTAGGATGTAGAACTCTGGTTTCAGTCTGTATCATCAAATATTTCTATCTTCTAAGGGATTATCTCTTCTAAGAATACTTCCTTCAATATTCCTTCTTCTAATCATAATGAAAAGAAGGAAAAGAAGAGGAGGAAAGCGGGGAATAGTTATATAGCATTTTCTGTGGATCAGCTGCTGATATCACCCCATTTTCCAGATGAGGGAACGCAGGAACCTTTCCAGAGAGGTTAAGTAACTTGGTGAAGATCGTACAGCTAGCGGGTTAAATTCCTTCATGTGCTCCCATAATCTACTGGACATGACCGTGCCTTTGAAATTGTTACATTGTTTCATAAAAGGCTACTGATAAATCTGTCTCCTCCATTAAATTCTAAGCACCTTGAGGGTGAGAACTTTATCTTAATTGTCACTTATCCTTGTCTTCAGGCAGTAGCTGCTGATCAGATATTTGATGAATGAATGAGTGAATAAATGAACGAACCAACCACGGAACAAATGGACCAAAAAAACCAATGAAGAAAGTCAGTTGAAGACGAGTGACTATAAGGGCAGAAGTAGTTTTCACTGACAGGTACACCATGGATTCACCATAAACTCCATTTAAGAGATCACTAAAATTTTATTCTTCTAAAAGGCATATTTGCGAATCTTGCCATAAAACAAATAGCTCTAACATTTTTTGAGCCAATGAAAATGATAACTCTCAGATAAGACCATAAACAAATTTTTGCAAGTCAGGAAAAGAGCTAAATTTTACTCCAAAAGAATTCAAGAAGTTAAAATTTAATGTGTTTGCTAAGGAAGATTTGCTGAAACTAATTACCTCTTAATGGAAACAAGTTACTGGGGCATTTCTCTCTCTGCAAGCAATGGTTTGGTGCAAGCTACTATAAAATTGAGGAGAGAGAAAAGGGCAGAGCTCAGGGGAGTTAACACATTCCTTCTAACGGTAAAACTGGACCAATACGGCAAGCAATCTACCTTTCTGCCATAAATCCAATAATAAACTAGATTAACCAGGGCTGTGGTGTTTTTGCAGAAAACCTCTGTCAGGTACAGTGCAGATTTGATGATGCGCTTGTTCCTTATCTAAGGGGAACAATACATTCTCAACTGTACTATGACTAAGCTTTTGAAGACTTCTTTATCCATTAAGAATCCTATAAAGTAAGAATAAACACAATAAAATAATATATGCTTCTCTTAACATAGGATGTTTTAATGTTCCAAAAGCTATTACTTGGTACTGTAAACTCTTAATGTATACAAGCTAACTTAAGATGAATATCCTTTAAAGAACATGACACTGAAGAATCCAATAAATAAGTTTCTAACAAATGGTTTATGGTTATTTTTACATTATTAGAAATCGATTTGAACAAAATAATAAAGAAATTCTACTCTTGATATACACTTAAAATCAAGCATTCTGCCTAAAAACCACTGCTACAAAGTGGGGGAAATGTCACAGATTAATGAGGTACCATTTTAGGAACTTTCCAAAATTAGGGTGGGCAACATTCTTTTCAGGGTTAGGCCTAACTTTGTTTTGGTTACAACAAGCAATTACACAGAGAACACTCAAGAAAAACTGACCACAAATAAAAGCAAATACAAAAAATTAGAAATGTAACCAAATTATGATTTGATCACAATGCAATAAAACAAGAAATTAAAAACTAAGAGACAATTTTCACCTATCAGAATGGCAAAGATCAACACTTACATACACTAATTTGATAAAGGTTTGGCACCAGTAAGCACTCTCATAAACTGCTGGTGGAGAATGAACTAGCACAACCAAGATTTGGGGCAATTCAGCAACAGCTTTCAAAATTACCAATGCTCAGACGGGTGGTTCCCAAACTTGCCTGCACATCGCATCACCTGGCAAGCTGGTGCCTGTGTCCAGCTGTAGAGATTGTGATTTAATTGGTCTGGGTATGGCCCGGCCTTTAGACCTTTTAAAGATCTCCAGAAGATAACTAATGTACAGACAAGTCTGGGAATTGCCGACTAATATGCCCTTTGGTGAAGCAATTCCATTTCTTATTATTTATCCGACACATATATGTTCACACATGTTGTGAATGACCTTTCTCATTAGCTTTGCTTCCTAATAATAAGACTAGAAAAACACAAATATTGAATATTCATAAAACGCAATATATGATGCATCTTTGAAAAAGAGCTGCAGAAGGTATGTGAATTCTGTCTCACTAAAGCTGTTACACGTATTTTTAAAGAGATGCAGAATGGTGTATAAAGCATATGTGAAAAATAATACACACACAAAGTGGTAAAAGTGGCTGTCTCTTTTGGTGAAAATTTGATTTCTTCTGTATACCCTTCGAAATACTGAAATTTATAATATGTATTAACTCTTGAAAAATATATTTTAAAAATTAAAATACAAAATCAGTCTGGTGATATTATTCTCCAAGCAAACAAAATTTTTAGAAGCTAGTGTTCAAAGGGACACGAGGAAACATTTTGGAGTGATAGAAACACTCTTTATCTTGACTGCGGTGGTGGCTGCAGAATTGTATATGTTTGTGAAAACTCAGAACTATATACCTAAAATGAGTGAATTTTACTCTATGTAAATTATACCCCGATAAACCTGACTTTAAAATTTTGTTAAAGAAAAGCTTACAAGACAACCGGACCTCTCAAACAATGCTGGCAGGAGTGTAAATTCGTACAACCAATTTGGGAAACTGCCAGGCGGGACCTATCGGATCTGTGCTGGCACAAGCCCTGGTGCCAGCATTTGCACTCAGGCACGGGTACCCAATGGAGACACACATGGATTCACCAAGGAGCATGCAAAGAAATATTCATGGCCACACTATTCACGACAGCAAAAAGTAAGAAAAAGAGGTACTGTGAAAAGTAAAATGGATTAGTAGACTGTGATGTATTTGTGCCATGGAAAGCCAGGCAAGAGGTGATTCAGTCTGCAGGGTGGCACTGCCAAGACGGGGGATGGACAGCAAAGAGCACAAGCAAAGTAAGAAACTCATATGGCCCTTAACCATATAAAGAGATAGTCAACCTCATTCATGACAAGAGAAAGGCACATTTAAATCACTCCGAAATAACCTATCTCATCACACTGACACAATTCCACAGCTCAGCAACAAATTCTGAGGGCGAGGCTTTGGGGATCAGGCATCCTCAAACATTTCCCTTGGAGGTGCAAAATGTAAAGTGCCCCTGTAGGACTGTAGGTTTGGCTATATCTCCAAAAAGTTTTCAAATGCATTTATCCTTTGATACACAAATACCATTTCTAGGGATTTATCCTATAAGATGGAGATGCATACGTACCAAATGATGTATGTATAAGATTATTCATTGTTCGCAATATCACAAGATTAGAAACAACTGAAGTCTATTCATCAGACACTAATGAGATAAATTATGATATATCCATAAAATGGAAAATTTTGTAACTGTAAAATACAATGTAGACACTCTCTACTTTGATATAGAAACGAATATTGGGGACATATCATTAAGTGAGAAAAACTCCAGGGGCAAAAAAACATTCACAATATGCTATTGTGAGTGAAAGGGAGCAAGAGAAAAACATATATTCACATTTGCTTGCATTTGGACACAAAATGAGCAAAAGTAGTCAACCATGTGGGATAATGGAAAAATGAGAAAAGAACGGAGTGGACAGAGGGAGGAACAAGACTTTTCAGTATTTATCTTTTCACATAATTTTTCCCAAATTGAAATTTATTACCCATTCCAAACTTTTGCACTTAAAATGCATTTTGGAGAATCTAGTTATGGAAATAAAAACAAACTCCAAGGTTAATTACTTATTAGTTTTCCTGCCTCCATTCCTCCTTTCAAGATATGTGAATGGACTTTGCACATTGCACACAGGTTGCCAGGGCTTGTGGGGTCTAGGGCTTCCCTTTAAAATGTGGTGTGGGGGAGATAATAGGCCTTTAATGCTTTGCTCTTAACCTATGAAGCCTCAGTCAAAACTGACAAGGGACAACTCTCATTTTAACATCCAGTTCCATGAGAAAAGGCATATAGACAGAATGGAACAGTGACTCCAGGAAGAGACCTTACTACGGCAAAGGTGGCATTAAACAGGGGTTGAGGGTAATTAATCTTTGTCAGCAAAATTCTTTGGATAGCATTGTACTCAAAATTTATCTTGCCCTCTCGAACTGTTAGCACATAGTATTACATAGTGTGGCTACATCATAATTTACAATTTTTTTTTCTCATTTAAAATCTTGCCCAGGTGAAAATCATTGTGCAGCATGGCACAGAGAGCATGTACAGAGTAGTATTTGTATACTGCCATCTGGAAGCAGTGAGGCTGCTCACAGCACAAGGAAATGAGCCTGAGAGCTGCCACTGGCCAGCACTACGAGCGACCCAAAGTCCAAGAGCACCTTGGCACCCCTGTGACTCAGTCACGGCACACTCCTGCGCCATGGCACACCCACGGGGAAAGCCATTTGGGTCAGGGTTTCACCCAATATCGTTCTCTCTACAAACAGCCTTTCTGGTTCCTTAGTGACAACAGTGATGGTGGCTCGTCACTGTGCGGTACTTTCTGTGGTAGGACAGCAGACCGGATGAAATCCAGATGATGGGGACTGTGATTTAGTTCC
This sequence comes from Rhinolophus ferrumequinum, assembly GCF_004115265.2. Taxonomy (NCBI): domain Eukaryota; kingdom Metazoa; phylum Chordata; class Mammalia; order Chiroptera; family Rhinolophidae; genus Rhinolophus; species Rhinolophus ferrumequinum. The sequence goes on along the minus strand of NC_046300.1, from coordinate 12,014,657 downwards.
CACTAAAGACCAACTGGCGATTCTAGAGGTGCGCTGTGCCTACAGGTGGATCAAAGCCCGAAAGGTCCTCACATGTCACCTACACGACTAAAACTGGTTTCCTCATTTGAAAGCAAGGAGGGCCTCCTCTTCCCTCCCTCGGCAGACCTGGGTGCCCTCTCTGACAATCTCTTCTTTGCAAGACTGAAAGCAGTGGCCACTATTCTAACAACTGTAACAGATCTAAAAAATAGTGGCATCGTCACACATAGCATCTTCAATAAAGGCAAAAGCTCTCCACTACTTAATAAAAGTGTGTCAACTAAATAAAACAGTAGAAAGTAATGTCCATAAATACTGTAGAGATGCAATAAACTGTTCAGTAAAATATGAGGCAACAATTGACATTTTTTAAACTACGTGTGTCCGGCTTTTCTCTTTCAAGAATTTAGCATTTTAAAGCATCAGGAATTTCACAGGATGGAAATTCCAATAAGGGATTCAAAACACAAATGCAACATAAAAATAACAGGTATGACAAACCATAAAGCATGAAAAACTATCACTGGTAAACTCAAATGTCAGTGCTTTAGAATCTCATTGTCGTTAACATTTTCAAAACACATGTATTAATAATTCATTTTACAGATGAGAAACAAGAAAAAGAAATTTGAAGTTATAGTACCTGGTGAAAGTTGGGTTGTGTTCAGTCATTGCAACCAACAGTTTCAGAGCATATGCTGGTACTGGGTCAGGATCTGTGAGGACGTGCTCGTATCTGAAATGACAAAGTGATTAAAAAACTATTCAGTGGTTTTCTTCACTTAAACTCTCCTCTGAACAACAGAAACAATATACCGTAAGATGCAAACATCTGAAAAAAAATAGATACTGAAGTAAACGTATGAGCTACAGGATGTGCGCTTGCCAATGGCGATGATGGTACAGACCTTCCTCACAGAGTATTGAATCAGTGAGGAAGCATCAGGGAACGGAGCCATGTAAAGTGATTAGTGTTGAGCTGCAGACATAGTAGAAAACCAGTAAACATTAGGAATTTGTGCCAGGGCTCCTAAGACCAACCTTACGTTCAGAGATTTGCTTGAGGATTCACAAGACTAATACAGTCATATTCATGGTTGAAGATTTAGTACAGTGGTCCCCCCTATCTAAGGGGAATGTGTTCTAAGACCCCCCTGTGAATGCCTGAAACTGCGGCGAGTACTGAGCCCTAAATGTGCTATGCTTTTTCCTATCCATATATACAGTCCATGGCTTCTCTTTAACATATCCAAATTGCCAGCATCACTATACTTGCGCTTTGGGGCCATTGTGAGGTAAAATAAGGGTCACTTGAACACAAGCACGGTGGTACAGTAACAGCCAATCTGATAACCCACACGGCCACTAAGTGACTAAGGGGCTGTTTGTGTGTACAGAGTGGAGACGCTGGACAGAGAGTGATTCACATCCTGGAGGAATAATGAAAGATGTCGTCATGCTATTCAGAATGGCATGCGAGCTGAAACTTAAGAATTATTTATTTCTGGAATTTTCCATTTAAAATTTTGGGACCATGTTGACCATGGGTAACTGAACTTGCCGAAGGTGAAACCACTGATAATGGGGGACTACAATACAGCAACACAGCACGGACACACATCTGAATCATAAGGGAGGAGGGCACTGGCGCAGTCTGGAGGACTCTGTGCAGGTCCCCTTAGGCTCTCCCCCTCCTACGAGAGGTGACACAGTGCACGCGTTCTCCACCAGCCACAAAAACGCAGCACTTGTATGTGAGGTTTCTGCCCAAGGAAGCCCATTAGAGTCTCAAGTGACTAACGCTTTTCTTTGGGCCTGGTCACGTTGGCAACCTCTGTCCAGTAAGTGTCACAATCCCAGACTTCCAGAAGGAAAGCAAATGTTCAGCATAAAGCACACTGTTTGCACAAACAGTCTGGGTACCATCAATTACCCTCAGCAGTTAAATGCTGACTGAGAACACACCCGGAGGCAAGTTCTAAGATGCCAGCCAAGCGCCATCCTTGCCAGCAGGCCTTTCCTGAGACTGCTATGTTAACTCTTTCCTGCACAGCATTCTTCTTAAAACTTTAAAATAGGAAATGAAAATTATTGCCAGAGAAAATAAAACTCAAAAAATAAAACAAATTTCCACAACAAAGTTCAGACAGCGTTCACATGTCATTTGCTCTGCAAACACTGGTTTACACACTGTGTCTTACCTATGTAGGTTCAGCTATCCAGTATACAGCACCACGTAGATGATTATGTGTTGGATGGATAGATGGACAGACGGACAAATTAACCAACCAACTTTATGAATTAACTATCTGGAACAACCAACAACTAAAGAGGGAGCAAAATACCTCCACAAAATCCAAGATGTATATTTAAAAATCCATGACATGAAGCAGATGCTTTTCAACTAGAAAACAGGGCCCCAGGCTCTTATTCAGAGTCTATTTACTCTCATTTTGGAAATCAGTATATAACAAGCTTAATTACACAGTCTCTAAGCCCACAGCCATTAAAAACGAGCCAAGTAAAGGGAAAAGAGGGACCACTACAGAAAGGCAACCTGAGAATTACAAGAAGTGGGACTTGAAAGCATAGGAAAAACAAAAGAAAGCAAACCCAAGAATTCCAAACAGAGAGCAAACAGTCTGGGGAGCATTGAACGTAGAAGAAGCTGCTCGTACCTCAGTGGGACCGGAGGGCTCCTTACACACCATAATATTCAAAATGGGAATAGCGAGTCAAGAAAATGTTAAAATAGGTAGACTCTTCTCTTTAAGGAGGCGGGAAATGCCATATTTTAGAAAGTTTTCTTATAAAATATTTTTTATTAAAGCAATTAAAATATTTGTCCATGTATGATAAAAGACAAAATACCAAATCATTCATAACAAAATCATAAATAAAACATTAAGAAATCAAAGAGTACAGTATGTTTAAATATTTAGCACAACCAAGCACAATTAATGTTAGGAATGAAAAAAGTCACATTTAGGAAAACAATATATTTTACCATATGAACAAAGCGAAAATCAAGGAAACATCTTCAGAAGCGATAAAATGTATTCATAAAATTTAACATCTAATTTGAACTTTCTTTTAAAAAGGTACAACTCTTAGCATACTAGAGAGAAATCATTATTCCTTTCTCTAATAGTCTTATAAAATAAAAAGCTCTTATCATCCTAAGGGAGTACCCAAGACCACCGTCTGGTTCAATGATTTACTAGAAGGACCCAAAGAATTCAGAAAAGCTGTTATATTTCCAATGATGGTTAATGACCGTGAAAGGATACCGCTGAAAGTCAGCAAAGATGAAAGGTTCATGGGGCAGAGTCCAGGAGGGACCAGGCATAAGCTTCCAGCTGTCCTCTTCCACTGGAGTTGTGGGGACAGGGCTTAAGGCTCCCAGCAACAATGTGTGACAACATGTGTGGAGTACTGCTAGCCAGGGAAGCTCACGGGAACACTGGTATCCAGGGTTTTATTAGGGGTCAGTCCCAGAAGCATGCAGTGCCTGTGTGGCTAACGTTACTCAGTCTCCAGCCCCTAGGAGGTCAAGCTGACCTGGTGTAGTCCAGGGCCCCACCACAATTCCCATTATCTGTGGAAATTATCTGGCATGATTCAAGGCCTGGCGCATACAGAGGCTCTCTTATCAGGCTGGATATTCCACAGGCTCAGACTTATCTTCCAGAAGGCAGACAAGGGCCAGTTTCTTTGTAATGTATAGGGTTTGAACACCCCACACCTACTGAGTTAATCCTTCAGGATACTCATCCTTAATAGGGAAACTGAGGCACTGTTAAGCGATAATGAGGCATTATTAAGAGATAAGAGAAGAATGTGCTCTTCTACTGCTGACCAGGATATAGAAATTGTCAGCCAGAAAATTTCAATGGAAGTAGGGATGAGAAGCTTCTGATGAGTCATCACATACCCCAGATAACCAGCTCCCCTGACTCCCACTCCAGACTGAGCTGAATCACTGAGGACAGGACCACAAGCCTAGGAATTTTAAAAAGCTTCCCACAGGATCGCCCTACTCACATACTTGACTGGAAAGGACAAAAGAAAACATGGACGACTAGTGAGAAATATACTAGAGAAAACAATCTCAAGGGGACTGAAAAATATGAACTGGTTTCAAATAGACTTAAGAATATGTAGAATATACATTTAAAAAGAAAACACTGATGAAATGTTACTGACTGAAAGACAAATGTCTTGAGGTTGTTTGAGGATATCTACACTTGAAACATGGCGCTTATACCAGCCCGTGCAGGAGCATTTTCCCAAAGAATATTGTGAAGTTTTTCTTGACTTGGAAAAAGAAGGATACAACTCATAATGGATATGTTTAGAATATAAATATTGACTATATTTTAGGTTAATCAAAGGTAGGTTTGTCACGGTCATCAAGAACGAGCCAAAGGAATGTTGTGATTTGTTAAGTTTGTCTTCTAAAGAGAGACAAAGCAGTCGAACTGATAGCAATTGCATCTCGCAATCCTCTGAAAGCCACTTGGCAGAAAAAATCCGGACCCCTGAAATGGCTTTGAAGGGGAGTGCCCAATGAGGGGCTGGCCCATTTTGATGGACATGGGCTGGAGAGGAGCACTGAAAGTACCCTGAGGCTGGCACAGAAGGAGGCCACTCGAAAAAGAGCATGGTGTCCTAAGACCCCAGCCTTTTGCCTGTACGATCCTTCCCAAATAAGGGGGCCTTTGCTAGGCGTCAAACAGCTGATACCCATCCTAAATTCACATGTATCCTAAAGGAGAGAAAACTTCTAAAAAAAATCACATATTCGGGGAGCCAAGAGATGGAGTCTTCCTTATCTTGTCAAGTGCCTGGAGTAACCAGTGCCCAGTTAGGTAGGCTGGCAGAAAACTGAACCAGGCTATCTAAATGACTGGATTATTGTGAAATGCTATTCTGGGGACGTGACCAAAGAATTGGCTGAGTGGAAAGAAGTGCCTGCTTTGTTGGGGAAAAGGTGTGGCACCGTATCATAAATAGGTCCACTCGGCCAGGAGGAAGCCACAAACTCATATTTCGCATCTCCATGGAGCATACTCTGAGAATTTGGAGGGGAAAGAGTGATTCCAGAATATCCAAGAAACTTTAGGGGGAAATGCAATGAGGAAGATCCTAAATAAAAAGCTTAAGCACTTTAAAAAACCATGATAGTTATTAAGTGTGGGGAGGGATCAAGAATACACATATAAATTTAAAGGAAAGAAAAGTGACACAACATTGGACAAAAAAGTAATCTTAGAAAGGGAGTTAAATAGAATGGGAAGGCCATCTCTTATAAAAGTACATTGCCAATAAAACACCGAAGCAAAAAATTTTAACTACATTAGAATACTAAATGAGTTAAACAGTCACATAATCTTGGGTGAGATCTCTATAGCATGACAACAATGAGAAATCAATCAAAAACATATTTAGAGCTTAAAGGTTTTAAGTATTAAATATTCCTTAATGACAAAACCACCATAAACAAATCGAATGAGGAAAAATTATTTGCAGAATGTTGGTAAAACAAAGAGCTAATAGTCTTATTATATAAAGAATTATTGCAAACCAATAAACATCCCACCAAAACAAGGACAAAATCCACTTAAGAAGAATATCAATGGCCAAAAAGCATGGGGAATGGAATCGACCAACTGCACTCATATCTGAAGGAATGCAAGTTAGATCTAACAAGGTCGAACAAAACAGGCAGTTTCATAAATGGAAGCTGATAGTATAAACTGTTTCTCATCTTTGAAAAAAATTTGCCAAAACATATGAAAAGCCCTTAAAATGTATATAATATTTAACACCGTGATTCTACCTTACCCATTCAACAAAAGGAATAAGTATGCACCCAAAGATAGAAAAGGGTCTCTGTATAATAGCACTATAGTATATAACAGTGACATACTGGAAAAATCCTGGATGATCAGGAAGTGGGAACCGTTTACATGATTTTACTACATTTATAAATGTAGGGGTAAATAAGTAGATTACAATACAGTCAATAATAAAATAGTGTTACATACGTATAGCTGTAGATAGTCCCAGTATGATGTCTGGGAGTGGGGGGGTGGGGTCCAAGGAGGACATTTCAGAAAGGAAACCTCACCGGGAATGAAGAAACCGTAAGGGGAGCAGGCAGATGTTAACACAGAATGGTAGGCAGGAGGCCGACACTGGGCGTCTTGAATGGCTGGGTAAGTACTGTTAATGCTCCTTTCTAAAACCTATACATGTAAAGGTTTCTGACCAAGAGAATCACATGAGGAAGGCCATGTGATAAAATGCACACCTAACAGAGTGCGAGATGGATTCCAGGCTGAAAGAGCTTAGCGGTGGGATGTGTGGAGCTGGACACAGAGGAGGCTGCCAAACAGCAAAGGCACATGGAGGTGGCTTCACCGCTGAAGAAGGCTGAGGACTTTCTCCAGACAGTTAGTAAGTACCCTGCTCTTTGGGGCATTTTCTGTACCATCATCTCCAAAATTTGAACTAGGTAATATCTTTAGTCAACTCCAAAATTCTATAAAATGAGAGTATAAATCAAATAGTTGTGTCTTGAGAACTTTCCTGTGTTGTGATTTTATGTGACCTGATTTCTATGTGACACTCTGTTGGATTGCACGAATGAATGCATAGATACTCAAGGACATAAGTAGTTAAATGGATACATAAGTGGGTGGAGAAATAGACAGATGGGTGGATGGATGGATGGGTAGATGGATAGACAGATAATAGATAGATAGATAGATAGATAGATAGATAGATAGATAGATAGATAGATAGATTTACTTTTTAAGTGAAAGAAAGATAGGTATGACTTCAAAGTAAGAGGTAAATTTAATCCCAGACATAAGCCCTCATCTCTTCTGGACTCTTCAATAAAATCAATAGCAAATTTTCATTATAAAAGCCTGAAAGGCTAAAAGAAACAACTTCAAAAAAATCAATAAAGTTTATAAAATATTATTCAAAGTACTGGAGTGCCAGAATTATCTTGATTCAGAGAGATGAAAGAATATTTATCCTTATCTAACTCCCAATTTAGATTTCTATAGGTTGTATCCCTAAAGGAGGAAAAAAATCACTATCCCTAAATACACTGATTTAGGTACACAGTCAAAACATAAAAGGATTATGTAAAAGGAAACACCAGAATATTATGATGCTTCTTTCTGATGCAAAAAAAATTTTGAATTAAATATTAGCTGCAAAAAAATCATCTAAACAAAGGCTAAAAATGAAATACTCCTTTCTATTCTGATTGCCATCAAAGATGGCCAAGTTCATGCCTATTTTAATATAGAATACTTGTAGTTAAGGGAGACAAAGATACAACACAGAACTATCTGAATGTCCCTTGAACCACTGGCACAGAAATCAAACTCATGACTTTTGCTGGACATTATTCCAAAGATAGATAAACGACTCTACAGTGCGTTGCCATCTAAAGGATAAGATAATTCCGGTTTGTACGGAATAGCCCTTTCCCAGACTCTGAAAAACAAAGCCTCAACAATTTATGAAGTCATTATGGCCCTGATCATTGTACAGGACCCAAGAGAAAAATCAGAAAAGAAAGGCAGTAGTCATTTTCCCCAGGAGAGAAATGCCGAATGCCATGGTGTCATAAACATATTAGCACATTTATATCAGCATGATCTCTTTTCAATACTAGACACCCAAAGCTGAAAGAAAACATGGAAACTCAAGTACTTGGTGGCAACGTGGTTCCAGTCCACCAAAGGCAAATTGCACAGCGAGTGATGCCGGGGCCGGTACCTCACGGAAAGCCGTCCTGCCTGTCCTAATACAGCCTCTCCCTCTTCCCCTCACCGTCATCCTCTGTCCCCTCACACTGCTTCCGGTTGTATTTCCCTTCACAGAACTCACAGTCAATGGACATCACCTGACATATTTATGTGTAATGCAAGTGCACTTCGGGGCAGGGCCTCCATCCTGCTCACCACAGCATCCCCAGCGCCTGGCACATGGAAGTCGCCCAACGGGTATTTACTGAATGAATTAACTTAGAAATGAAAAAAGGGAGGGAGGACGGAAGGGTTTCAAACCTCATATGCACAATCACAAAATGTAGCACAAATTGCATTATTTACATTTGTATAGTAGAATTTCCTCTTCCCCACGAGCAGTGGTGCCGTTCTCTCAGGGAAGGATCTAGCCTGATTTACAGTCAAATATTGAAAGAAAAATGTCCTCACCTTATGTAACAAGTCTCAGAAAAAAAGGTTCAAACAGTCGGCAGAAGACTACTTTCAGTACCAAGATTTCATTGATAATGACTTTGATATTAAACTTCTGAGAGGTGCCAATTTTAATTAATAAGGTCACTCTGGGCTTAAGTTCCATTAAATATTTCCTCTTCTCTTCTGGATGAACCTTTAAAATTAAATCCTGTCCCTCTGCTCAAAAAAAAAAAAAAAATTCACGGTAATTTTCTGAGTATGTGTGGGTTATCTTTCTTCCCAGAAGAAAACTTTTTCTCATTAATCATACAGATAACTCAATTATGTTTCTGGTATTCCAACTATAGTGAAGAAAGGAAGAGAAACTGAAAGAAGGAAGGGCAGGAGAAAGTGAGGGCACACACACCAAGTTAATACCAGGGCCAAGATTCAAATACAAATATATTCTAATCACAAAACCCAGACTACCAACAGCCAATATCACCAACTTTAATAAGCAGAGTGTTTTCAAGCTGGTGGCAGAAGAGGAAGTCAGAGAGATTGCAAGCACGAGCGAGGTAAGGCAGCCCAGAAACAAGGACTTTTGTCCTGCAGCTGTGTGGTCCCCAAAATATGTCCACGTCCTAAGCCCCGGGACCTGTGAATGGGAGCCTATTTGTAGAAAATGTAGTTAAGGATCCTGAGATAAGATCATCCTGAATTTAGGGCAGGCCCTAAATAAAATGACAGGTGTTCTTGTAAGACAAAGGCAGAAGCACATTTGAGACAGACCCCAGGGGAGACGGCCGTGTGAAGACAGAGGCAGGGACAGGAGTGACGCAGCCATAAACCAAGGCCTGCAGGCAGCTGTCAGACGCGAGGAGAGAGGCAGGGGTTCCACCTCAGAGTCTCCAAAGAGCACCAACCCGGCTGACACCTTGACTTCAGACTTCTGGCCCCCTGAACTCTGCAAGAATAAATTTCTATTGTTTTAAGCCAGTTGGTCTGTGGCCATTCGTTACAGCAGCCCTAAGAAACTAATATAAACTGTAAGCAACCATTCTGCCAACAACTTGAATGAGCTCAGAAGCAGATTCTTCCCAGAGTCCTTCAGACAAGGACTCATCCCAGCAGACAGATACCTACCTGATTTCAGCGGCGTAAGATCCTGAGCAAAGAACCAAGTCACACTGTGTCAGGCTTCTGACCTAACAGGGCGCGACCTAACAAACAGATGTTGATTTAAGCCACTGAGTTTGTGTTAAATTTGTCATTCATCAATAGAAAACTAATACAATACTTAGAGTTTAATTTTCTTGTATTACGTTAGTTGATATGTTAAAAGATTTGATGGTGAGCATCCTTTCCTTATTCCTGACAGGAATGGAAATGCCCTTGACTAGTGAGAACTTCAAAATTGTGATCAAAGGTACACTAGCATTCTGGGAGATGGTAGTAGGTAGGCCATGGGAAGTCATGTCCTAAGGTCATACCATGTTGAGTAACCCTGAGCTTTAGAATGCTAAATGGGTACGTTGTGAAACTTAAAAGCAAAGAAATAAACTTAAAAGCACACGGAATGTTTCAGAAAAAACGTGTTCCACGACAGGTTTATGGACATCACGTGGGCCCCCAATTTAAGAACGGTGGTTTCAATATTCATCTGACTTATGTGTAAGTAAATATTTTTACTTGCATGACTTACAAACTTCTTCAGTTAAAAAAAAAATTATTAACTTCTGAAATATGGGGCTCTACCATGATGGTACACTCCATAAAGGCAGAGGTTATGCCTATCTTGTTCATTATTATTAAATTCCCAGCAACTAGAAATAGGCCAGTGAAATAAGATGTATTCAGTTAGTATCGGTGAATAAATGGGCTGATGAAGATGGAAAACATTCTCTCCCAAGCTTATTTCGCGTCACTCTCACATGCACATATCTGCTGGAAAGAAGCTGGTCTGCCTACTGCCCACTGCTCTGCCTCCCACATCTCCTCTTACCCCATTCCTGCATGGGGTGCTCACTCCTTTTCTATCCAATCATACCCAGGTTTCAAAGTCTAACTCGAAAACCAGTTCTCTATAAATAGTATGATAATCCTCCACATAAAAAAGGCACTAAACAAATACTAGTAACTAAAGTTCATCTCTTCAGAAAGCGAAGCGTGTACACTGAGAAGAAGTCATGAGTCTTTGATACTAATTCATCAGTTTATAAAGTAAGCAAGTCATTCATGGTATTTCTGATAGATGTGGTGATGGCTAATTTTATGTGTCAACTTGACTGGGCCACAGGATACCCAGACATTTGGTCATACGTTGTTCTGGTGTGTCTGTGAGGGTTTCTGGATGAGGTGTGTGAATGACGGTCAGTGGACTGAGCAAAGCAGACTGCTCTCCCTAATGTGGGTGGTCTTCAGCAAGTAAATTGAAGACCTAAACAGAACAAAAAGACAGAGGAAGAGGGAACTCCCCCGGTGCCAACTGCCTAGAGCTGGGACACTGGTCTTTTGCTGCCTTTGGACTGACATCGGCCCTTCTTGGGTCTCCAGCCTGCCAGCTTCCAGACTGGTACTAATACCATCAGTTCTCCTGGTTCTCAGGCCTTAGAACTCAAACTGGAACCGTACCATTCGCTCTCCTGGGTCTCCAGCTGGTGGACTGCAGATCTTGGGGCTTCTCAGCCTCCATAGTCTTGTGAACCAATTCCTTAAAATAAATCTCTTTCTCTATATACGAGTACATGTGCATCCTGTTGGCTTTGTTTCTCTGAGAGCCGTAACTAACAGTTATTTTAATAAGATATTTATTCTTAAAACTGAGTTTTCATTCATATCACACAACTGTTCCGATAAGCACCTGGAACCCAGGTCTTACGTGGTATTTAACAAGATTAAATTATTACGCTTCCTGAAAATTTTTCCAGAGCTATTAGAAATGACATCCACTCTTTCTCTAAGATCACTGCCCAGGAGCCATTTAACTACCAACAAGAACCTCTATGAAAACAAAGCCATGGAGATGCAGGCAGAGTAGAGGGATGGTGACACACATAGACACAGTTCTGTAGAAACAAACTCAAATCCCTGAATCCAGTTATATTTGATGCCAGCACAAGTCTTGGACTTCTCAGTTATATGAGCAAATAATTATTTTCCAAGTTAGAGTTGAGGTTATTGTTTGCAAATAAAATACTCTTAACGTAACACTTTTGTGCAAAAACTGGGGAGCCATGAAAAGACGGTCACCTCCTCTTTATCCAAAATACTAAGGTCAAAAAAGAATTAAAACTTTAACAAAATTAAAAGTACTGACATTAATATGTCTACAGTAGTCCCCCCTTATCCAGAGATTCATTTTCCATGGGTTTAGTTATCTGCGGCCAATAGCAGTCTGAAAATATTAAATTAAAAAATTCCAGAAATAATTCGTAAATTGTCAATTGCACAACATTCTGGAATAGCTAATGAAATCTCACGCAACCCCTCCCATCCCATCCCGGACATGAATCATCCCTTTGTCCAACATCTCCTGTTAGTCTCCTATTAATCATTTAGTAACCACCTTGGTTATCAGATCAAATGTCACAGTACTGCAGTGCTTGTGCCCAAGTCACCCTTATTTTACTTAATTATGGCCCCAAAGTGCAAGAGTGGTGATGCTGGTAACTTGGACACACCAAAGAGAAACTGTAAAGTGCTTCTTTAAGTGAAAAAAGGTGAAATTCCCGACTTAATTTAAAACAAAACAAAAAAAATTATGCTGAGGTTGTTAAAATCTATGGTAAGAACAAATCTTACATCTGTGAAATCATGAAGGAGAAAGAAATTTGTGGTTTTGCTGTCACACCTCAAACTGCAAATTACGGCCACGGTGAGTGAGACGTGCTTAGTTAAGATGGACAAAGTATTAAATCTGTGGACGGAAGACATGAACAGATGTGTTCAGAGTGATGGCAACATGTTACGTCAGAAAGCGCTGAGGCTGTACAAAGACTTCATCAAGGGATCCCCTGAAACGAGTGATACCACGCCATTAACTGCAAGTACGGGTAACTACACAGATACAGGAATAGGATTGGACTGAATATACAAGTTACTGGAGAGACTGCGTCTGCCAATGAGAAGTTGCTGCACATTTCTAGCAGGGCTGAAGAAGTGGGCTATGGCTCGGGGCTCTCCTAGGTTTCAGACTTCCACTGGGGGTCTTGGAACTTACTCCCTTTGGATAAAGGGGGACACTGCCTTTTATAAATTGAATTAGATGCCACATAGTTCCTATGAACTCTGGAATCATCATAATTTTAAGCCATTATATTTACATGCTCAATGGAGAACATGAGTTTTCCATTATTAGCAAGTCTGAACTTACAATACTGAGAGTTATCTTCAAAGACCAAACTCCTTGCAAAAGTTTCTAGTTTTCCAGAGTCAAAGTTAAATGAATACATCACTTATCTTTTATTTTTTTAAATTTTTGCATAACACTTACTGAGCCCTCACTGTATATGCCAGTACGCACAATCAGCATTATGTACCCAATGGCCACTTCACTTCCATGAAGTATGTACTATTACTATTACTGTCCCATTACAATCTTCATTTTAAAGGATAATAGGAGAGATTATAATAATGGACCTAATAATAACAGCAGTAATGCTAAACATTTGCCAAATGTCCCACACACTATACTAAATGTTTTACAAGCAGTATCCTATTTAATCCTCACAATTTTCTTCTGAGTGAGGTAGTATTATACCCATTCTATAGATGAGAAAAATGAGGCTTAGAGAATGAAATGCGGAGCCCAGACCTGCACTTCACATCAGAATCAGTGCACAAGCTTTGAAAACATCCCCATCACATCCCAATAAATCCCATACGATTAATCCAAAGTGCATTTCAAGTTGCTTAATAAGAACCTGAACCCATCTACGTTATTTTTGTTCTTGAATTGCCATGTGGTTTACATTTCGTATTTTCCTCTTTAATTCTTCATCTCCAGAAAAGGTAAAATATACATTAAAGGGAATACATTTTATGTACTCCAGCTCAAATGAATAAAACAGGAGCACTGAATTGGAGATTTAGCACTTTTTATTTTACAAACTGTTCCAAAAGTGGGCAAACTTCAGATATGAAGAAATTTTATTCCACATTAATATGCATGTTAACAAGCTATTACTGCACTGTGAAGTCCTACTGGAAGAAATCCTGTCCCTACTGGGGGAGGACATCTCAGGTCCTGAAAAACGCTTCTCTACAAGTTGTTAGATAGCAAATACCCAAAGTATGTATTTTAAAAAATCATATTTTGCACAAAAAACTACATTTTTAGGCATCTTCTTATAAAAAAGAGGCATATGATTACACAAAAATTGTTTAGGAATGTGAGATGGTACTGAAAGCATTAAATAACCCCATGACACAAGGTTCTAACCTTGTATTTACCCACGTAAGGACAAACCATACACGTACACTCATATAGTCACGTGCCACTTAACGACAGGGATACGTCCAGAGAAAGTCACTGTCAGGCAATCTCATCATTGTGTGAACATCCCAGAGTGACTTACACAACCTGGATGGTCCAGCCTGCTCCACACCTGGGCTGCATGGGAGAGCCTATAACCTAGGCTACAAGGCCGTACGGTACATTACTGTACAAAACAGCACGAGATTAGATCTCTGTGGTCATCCTACTGCATGTTTGCTATGTGAGCAATGGAGTAAAAGGAAAAAGATAACCTCTTTCTCTTAATTAATACATTGCTTGTTCTACCACCACTCCACCAAAATACACACACACACACACACACACACACACACACACACACACACACACGAGGTCTGACAATTAAGTTCGTGAAATTATTGCAACAATGTTGCTGTTTTTGATGTCAGAGGGATTATTCATTATGAATTTGTACCAACTGGACAAACAGTTAACCAAGTTTGCTATTTGGAAGTGCTGAAAAGATTGCGTGGAAAAGTTAGACGACCTGAACTTTTTGCCAACAATTCATGGCTCTTGCATCATGACAATGTACCAGCTCACACGGCACTGTCTGTGAGGGAGTTTTTAGCCAGCAAACAAATAACTGTATTAGAACACCCTCCCTACTCACCTGATCTGGCCCCCAATGACTTCTTTCTTTACCCAAAGATAAAGGAAATATTGAAAGGAAGACATTTTGATGACATTCAGGACATCAAGGGTAATACGACAACAGCTCTGATGGCCATTCCAGAAAAAAAGTTCCCAAATTGCTTTGAAGGGTGGACTAGGCACTGGCATCGGTGCGTAGTTTCCCAAGGGGAGTACTTTCAAGGTTACTGTAGTGATACTCAGCAATGAGGTGTGCAGCACTTTTTCTAGGATGTTTCCGAACTTCATTGTCAGACTGTGTGTGTGTGTGTGTGTGTGTGTCCTGTTTGTAACTAAACTTAATTTCCATTCCAAGAGTTTGGAGGGTAGGGAGGGAGGAAGATTTCTTTCCATCGCTATTATTTCTGACCAAGGCCAGCAAAAGTCCCGATTTCATCTTCCAGAAGTCTTGTAATGCTGACCTTGGATAATAAATCTCACCCCTCAAGCCATGAACACCTTTAACTCTGCATAACCTCAGAGTCATATGCCTGGTGGGAAACAGAAAAAGCTCTAAATGGATGATTTTGAAGACGGACTGAGATCCTCCCAGGTCCTATTCAGGGTGGTAGTTCCTGCCTCTGTGTCTAGGCCCCTTTACAGTGAGTACACAAGCACAGGACATGATGAATATAAGGACACCGAGACCCCAACGCCATCCATGCACCTAGTTTTAGAGAAGCATCCTGGACATCCTACATGTCTGTGTGCGAGTGCAGCGCACAGTACTTACTGGGGAAGTAAGACATCTCTGACGAGAGCCAGAAGACTGCTGTCAGAATCGACATTCGACTCCTTGCCATCTCCAACCTCCTGGTTCACGAGCAGAGATGTGGTTTCTGAGAGCAACCGCAAGCTGAAGAGTCTCCATTCCACTTGAAAGGAAAAAAAATGCCAAGAATGTGACTACATGGAGATAGAATGAAAACAGAATGTGTTACTGATGGAATTCTCGTTGATGTGGTCACTTACCATTTTGGCTTTGAACCAAGGAGACCAAGGGTGGCAGGATATAATCAACAACCTAAAAGAAAAGATATTCAAGACTTGGTTCAAATCTGCAAACACAAAACCACTATCAACCACTATCTGTGCTTTTTTCCACTGACAGAATCACTAATCAAAGGAGTGAAAAGAAAATCAACAGCTAAATTTATCCTGGATTTAAAGTCTGCGTGACATTTAATAAACCACCAAGCTTATTTAATTCTGAAAAAGTCCTCAGGTCAAAATGACATTATGATCATCAAAACAGTAATTTATCAAAACCATCAAGATTCATGAAAGGAACTTTAGTATATAATGCAAATTCTGATATGCATGGGTTGATATTAAACCATCAAATTAATAATATATGAGCTGGTGATCATTACTCAAGTTTAAGATAAACAATGATCAAAATCAAAATTTGGGGCAAAAAAGAGACACAGTCCTCATGTTTCATCAAATACATCAAAGAGCTATGACAAATTAGTCTTGGTTATTTTTAGAAATAGATTCAAAAGATGTAAATTCACTGTACAACACCCCTGCGATTTCCTAGATATATCAGAGCACAAGCAAATACGATTTGAAACCTCCAAAATAACGAGTTCTTTCCCCGAAAGAAAATGGACAATGAAGAAAGGCCAAAGCTCTTCCACAGTCTAATTTTGACATACTATCTCATTTGATGAGCTATTTTGATGACAATAAACAAAATTCCTGGTGTTTATAACTGAATTCATTCCTGATCGTAAGAATGTATTTGTTCTCTCTACATTGATACAGTGTAGGCAGAAGAAGCTCTTCACAGCCCAAACGATCCCATCTTGCCGTCCAAACCAATGAAACGATGACAAGTACAGGTAAGGATCCCCACACATGGGTGGTATTAACCTGTGCTAGTTCCACGTCACGTAGTAAGTTTATAGTCAATAGGACATCTAGATATGTGTACAAGAACCCTAAGAACCAGGGGTGTTTGTTTACCCTCTTCCATTAAGTGAGGTCACATCACTTGAAGCACAGACATCATGCTCCACTAAGAAATTTTGAGAAATTGCAAAATATTAGAAATGACCTAAATGACCAAACACAGGAGATGGTGCAACAACCTATGGTATACACATAACTGAAAAAGCAACAATAATGGAAAAAGCAAAAGAGCAACATGTTACCTTTTGTATAAGAAAGAAGGGGGAATAAGAAAATATTCTCTTCGCACACAAAAAAGAAACATTAAAGGGATACACCAGAAAACAATGAGGTTGGTTACCTGTAAGAGTGGAGAACATACCATGGAACAGTGACGGGGCAGGAGAGATCTATATCCAGGGAAAGGGAATGACACTTCTCTGCATACATTTTGTCTATAGTCCTGACTTTTGGAATCAAGTTAATGTACACATTCAAAACAATAAAACCTGAAAGGATAGGAAGGGGGAAAGAAGGCCTAAAATTGAAAGCAAACTGACAGCAAATCAACCATATTTCAAATGAATATTATAACCACACTAAGAGGGAAAGAGGGGGGCTGATCCAAGTGCCTTAGGAATACAGTATTCACTACACGCCCCCAGTCTTGCTGGGTGATATCTGGGAGGTGGAGGGATGGAGGGAATTCTGCAAACAAATCCTGCTTTCATCACGTCTGTTTCTGTGCTGGTTTAGGTGAAGCAATTCTGTAACAATTTCAGGTGTAGTATAGGATTAAGCAAATGAGAACATGTGCTGATACTGTTGGAAGCCAGAACTATGACAAAGAAAGAAGGGACACACAAATACGGCACGGGGGAAGGCATGAGGGAACCACAGGGGGATAGATTAAATGTGGAGATACTGGTGTGTACTCAAGATTTCAAAATACGTGCGTGTGTATGTAAGTACACATGAGTGGGTAATGTGTGTGTTCATATGTGTATGTACACGTATAGATTTCCCAGCTCTGTTTCTTGGAAGGGCCTAGAAGCTAAGACATCCCAGGAGGTAGGAGCATACTTAGTTCCCTGACTGTGGTCTCTCATGCCTTTTTCCGTGAAAGGGAACCAGGCCTCCTCAGAGAAATCACTGCTTTCAGGGCCAGGGCAGGGTACTGACAAACTGAGGCAAGAATATCTGGTGGTAACAGAAAGTGAAGAATCCCTCAAAACATGCTGGGGTATGTCTCAAGAACACAGGAGTCAACTTGAAAGGGTTTACACTGGCCACATCCGGGTAATGACTACAGCAATGAAGCCATTGGTAAAAATCTGAACCTGTGGTAGACAGAATGTTGGTCGGCAGAAAGGCGTCCACATCCTAATCCCTAAAACCTATTGATCTGTTACCTTACACCGCAGATGGGATTTTGCAGGTGTGATTAAGTTAAGGATCTTAAGATGAGGTGTTTATCCTGGATTACACAGGTGGGCCCACTGTAGTAGGAAGGGTTCTTATAAGAGGGAGACAAGAGGGCCAGAGTCAGAGAGGGAGATGTGACAACAAAAGTGGGGAGGGGAGGGAAGAAAAGGAAGAGGAGAGGGGGGAGGGGAGGGGAGGGAGAGGGAGAGAGGTGCGGATGCTGCTTTGAAGATGGAAGTAGGGGGCACGAGCCAAGGAACACAGGCAGCCCCTCGAAGCTAGAAAAGGCAAGGACACAGACTTTCCCCTTAGAGCCTCCGAAAGGAACACAGGTCAGCTGACATCTTGATTTGAGTCCCAAAGACCCACTGTGTACTTCTGACCTCCAGAACTGTAAGACAATAAATGTGTATTGTTTTAAGCCACAAAATTTCTGGTAATTTGTTACAGCAGCTATGAGAAACTAACACAGAATATGAGTCCATAACAATGATTAATAGATAGTTAACTTTGCAAAAAAAAAAAAAAAACAGGCTTACAGTTACCAAGTTCTACAGACCGTTTTATTTATTAAAAATATTTTCATATTTACTTAAGCTTTTTAAATGTAATACAACATACATACACAAAGGTGTAGTACTCCTAAGTATATATCTCAGTTAAGTTTCACACACTCGTGTAACTAGCTCCTGGACAAAAAAAAAAAAAAAAAAAAAAAACAAGACATTACCAGGAGATTACAGAGCCCCCTTGTAGCCCCTTCCAGCCACTACCTGCCTCAAGGGTAACCACTATCCTTACTTGTAATAGATTAGTTTTGTCTGTTTTTAAACTTCATGCAAATGAACTGCGATACTTTGTTATCTTTGTTATTTAAAGAAACTGAAATATATATTTAGGCGATGTGTATATTACCACCAGAACTTTCTAATAAAGAATCACCTTTATTTTTCCCTTTGCTATTATAACATTTTTTTTTAAACCACCACGAATGAAACAAATTCTCAGTACAAATCAAATCTTTGTGGTCTTTCTAACTGCTCTGCAGGCCACACTGATGATTTCCAACGCGGAGGTACTAAACACTCTAAACGCTGGGAAAGATCTGAGTTAAGCACTTGTGCCCAGCAAGAATTAAATGCACATAACCACTTCCACACAATAAAGTATTGATCAGCAGCCTTGAACATAGTTTGTGCAGCATTTCAAGCCATGTTATTCTCCTTGGGGTGCTGAATCTTCAACTTCATGTATTCCGGTCATGCTCAAGAAGTGGTAATTAGAGGATTTCCCATGAGTTATCGTATTAAAAAATTGTTTTATGAAGCCCATGAGTTGCAATGATACCTTTCCTATCACGATATGTGCATTCTGTGGTTTCAGTGATTAGAATGATAGCATTTCATGATTAGAAAATAAACTAAATATCTATTTAAATGTAAGTACAGATATTTGTAACTGCTGGATCGCAACAAATTATCCATGGGGTTACCACTGCTCGTTAGAGAAAAGAATCAATAAGCAACACTTAAGCCAGCACTATCTCAATGGCAGACTGAGAAATCCCTGCTCAGAAAGTGAGCAGAACAAGTAGGGTTTCTGGTAATAGCAGGTATGGTTATTTGGATAAACTCTCTCCATGAAAACAATTACAAATGCCAGATAAAATACAGAGGGTGCCAAAAAAATGTATACACATTTTAAGAAAGGAAAAACTATTAAAATTGAATACTGAATACACACCAATAACAAAAGATGAATACAAGTCACGTTGGACTTCTGCAATTACAAGAGGTGCTCAAAGTGGTTGGTTACCATCAGCGTCCAGACACTTCTGATTACGGCGAACTACTGCTTGAACAATGTTGACCATCAGTAAAATGTGTATACATTTTCTTGGCACCCCTGGTATAAAAGAACAAAACCTTAAAATTATTTAAGACCTGAAAAGAGTGGGGGGAACTTTCAGGCCACCTTCTGAATGAAAGCCTTACCTGTGTGAGCATTTGCATCCAATTATCTCAGCGCCATTTACTGACTGTGCCCTGGAGGCAGTTACCAACAGTACAAATACCAGGCTCCCTTAGGGCCCACCGGGGTGAGAGACAGAGGTCAGAATCCAGGTCTTCCCAGCACGTGGAGACGTGTGAGTCTCCCACACTCAGTGGGGCACTGAGGAGAAGGCATCACACTCGCAGAGGAAGGGAACCAGATCTAGTCACCAAGCCCACTACGTGCATTCCCACTCCTGGGAAATGCTGAGAGAGCTGCTCTGGGAAGTTCTGATCTCAGACCTATCGTCTCAGGGATCAGCAAAGTGGGTACAAAGGAGCTTAGTCTGAGGTAGCCCCGACTGGCAGGGCCCCGACCCATCATAAAGGCTCTTGGAGGAGGGAACATCAACACGAGGCTTCAGGAAATGCCTACGACCAAGAAGCAGTAAACATTAGGAAGGTCTCCACGAAAACGAGATGCCTTGGACGTGAACAATGTGTGACAGACACCACATCACATCACAGTCTTCTAATACTGGTATCATCACACACAGTCAAAACAGCTACGTCTAACAAATGTGAACAAATAAATCACAAACTGGGAAATATATATATAGGGACAGAAAATTATAAAAAGCAATATAGTAAATTGAAAAAACAGACAAACAGAATTTCTAATGATAACAGAACTTCTACATGAAAAATAACTAACAAGAAAAACTAAAAGGCAATATTTGGCACCGACTGCACAAGGAGGACAGAAAATTAATTATCCAGAATATAAACAAAATTATCTAGAATATAACACTGAGAGAGAAAACAGATGGAATACACAGAAAGACAGTAAGAAGTACAGAAAATGCAGGGAGAAAGCTTAATATACATGATGTACATGGGATTTGAGTTGAAGATGACAGAGCAAAAGATAGAATAAGCAGAGATGATGGCTGAGAACTTTCCAGAAATTATGAAAAAGGACAATCCACAGATTCAAGAATCACAGAGAATCCTAAGCAAAACAAATAAAGAAGGTGCATATTTAGTTACATCATAGTGAGTCTACAGAAAACCAAAGATCCTCTCCCTCCCCCCCAAAACAAAGTTGTAAAAGGGGACAAGAAACAAAGAGATTATTTTCACAGGAAAAACACACTATCAGTTAACTTCTCAATAGCAACAATTCAGAATGTAAGATAGGAAATAATATCTTCACAGTACAAAACAATAAAAAAAAAATAACTGCCAACCTAGATTTAATATCCAGGGAAAAAATCTCCTTCAAGAAACAATGACTTTAGCAAACAGTTTGCCACCAACACACCCAAGCTAAGGAAAACTGTGAAGAATGTACTTCTGTCAGAAATAAGTGAAGTTAGACGGAAGAAATGAGAACTAAGAAAGAAAAACAAAACAAAAAAGCATTAAATATGTGTAAATGAAAATTAAAATGTAATTGAACATTATATTATAGTAGTAATAACACTGAGGGTTATTTTATTATTTAATAATAAAAGAGTTTAAAAAGAGAGAAACAAACAAGACAGACTTTAAAATGTCAGGCAAAAGTAACATATATATCGTGCATGGACTAAATGCAGTTGAATAGGCTAAGGTCTATATTTTACTTAAAGAAAAGAAAGTTTCATGAATTAGAAGAATTAATATTGTTAAAATGTCAATATTACCAAAAGCCATCTATAGATTCAATGCCATTTTTGACATGAGGGGGGAAAAAACTAGAAAAAACTCTCCTAAAATTTATAAGAAACCACAAAAGATCCCAAATAGTCAAAGAAATCCTGAGAAAGAAAAACAGAGCAAGAGGCATCATACTCCCTGATTTCAAGCTACACTATAAAGCTACAGTCATCAAAACAGTATGGTACTGGCATAAAAACAGACAAATGGACCAATGGAATCTACAGTCTAGAAATGAACCCAACCATATCTGATCAACTAATATTTGACAAGGGAGCCAAGAATACTCAACGGAGAAAAAAACAGTCTGTTCAATAAATGGTGCTGTGATAATTGGATATTCACATATGAAAGAATAAAACTGGACCTGCATCTTACACAATTAAAAAAACCAACTTGAAATGGATTAAATGAATTAAAGACTTAAATATAAGAGCTGAAACCATGACACTCCTAAAACAAAACATAAGAATAAAGCTGGTTGACATGAGCCTTGTTAACCATTTTTTAGATATGACACCTAAAGTACAAGCAGCAAAATCAAGAATAAACAAGTGGGCAGGGGGTGTGGCCGGATAGCTCAGTTGGTTAGATCGCAATCTCTGAATAACAGGGTTGCCGGTTCAATTCCCACATGGGATGGTGGGCTGTGCCCCCTGCAACTAAAGACTGAAAACGGTGAGTGGACTTGGAGCTGAGCTGCACCTTCCACAACTAGATTGAAGGACAACGACTTGGAGCTGATGGGCCCTGGAGAAACACACTATTCCCCAATAAAAAAACTTTTAAAAAAAGAAACAACAAAAAAAAGATTACTGTAAACAAGAAATAATAATTTAAAAAAGAATAAACAAGTGGAACTCATCAAACTACAAAGCTTCTGTACAGCAAAAGAAACCATCAACCAAGTAAAAAGACAACCTATGGAATGCAAAAACATATTTGCAAACCATATATCTGATAAGGAGTAAATATCCAAAATATATAAAGAACTCATATAACTCAAGGGCAAAAGAACAAATCATTTAAAAAAGGGCAAATAACCCAAACAGACAGTTTTCCAAAGACATACAAAAGGCCAACAGGTACATGAAAAGATGCTCAACATCATCAGGGAAATACAAGTTAAAACCACCAGACATCACCTCATGCCTGTTGGAGGGGTCTTCATCAACAATACAAGACATAAATGCTTACTCACAATAACCAAGATAAGGAAACAACCAATTGTCCATCGTCGGATGAATGGATAAAGAAAGGTGGTATAATACATACAATGAAATATTATTCAACCTTAAAAAAAGAAGGAAATCCTGCCATATGTGGCAACATAGATGTACCTGGAGGACATTATGTTAAGTGAAATATGCCAGTCCCAGAAGTCCCCTGATACGATGCATCTAAAATAGTCAAGCTCATAGAAGCAAATCCTAACATTGTGGTTTCCAAGAGCGGGGTTGGGGGGTTGGGGATTGGGGGGAGGAGTTGCTCTTCAACGGGTAAATAGTTTCAATCATTCAAGAGGAGTTAAGTGCTAGATATCTACTGTACAACATTGTACCTATAGTTAACAATACTGGGTTGTGCACTGAAAATTTTGTTAAGATGGTAGATCTCATATTGTGGTAAGTGTTCTCACCACAATATAAATAAATAAACAAACAAACAAACAAACAAACAAATAAATAAAAGACATAAATGCTGGCATGGATGTAGAGACAGGGAACACCTGCGCACTGCTGATGGGATGTAAAATGGCACAGCCACTATGGAAAACAGTATGGAGGACCCTCAAAAAATTAACCCATGAGTGAAAGCAAATATTTTAGCTGAAAGATACAAAAATGCTGCATACTGAAACTTGTGGAATGCAGCTAAAGCAGTATTTAGGAGACATAATCTTAAATGCATATGTTAGAAAGAACAAAATATAAAAAATCAACAAACTAAATATTTATCTAAAAAAATTAATAAAGGAATGAAAAAATAAATCAAAGAAAAGAGAAAGACAACAAAGATTAGAGCAGAAATTAACAGAAAAGAAACGTACGATAGAGAGATTAGCAAAACTGAAACTGGCTCTGATAATAAAGCTAACAAACCTCTGGTTAGATTGTTTAAGAACAGAAAAGGAAATAACAATACATTGTAAACATTTTTAAAGAAGATATTATTAGATTACAAAGACACTTTAAAAAGATGGCAAGAAAATATTATGAACTTATTTATGGCAATAAATTTTAAAAAACAGATAAAAAACAAAATGAAAAAAAGACTTGAGCAAGCACTTCATAGAAGAGAATTCCAAAATGGCCAACAAACATTTGGAAAACTACGCAGCCTCGTTAACATCTTGATCATACAAAAACTGAAAACTATGCTGAAATACGGCTATATACCCATCCATTAAAAAGTCTAAAATACCAAGAGTTGAGAAGGATGAGATCAGGTACTGCACTGCCCGTGTGAATGTAAACAGGGACCACCTCTTTGGAAAACACTACGGTATTTTGTACACAAGCTGAGTTTACATATACCTTAAAACCACTAATTCCATCCCTAAGTATGTACCCTAAAAGTAATGCACCCTTATGTAGAGCAAAACACATAAACAAGAATATCCATATTTGTAAATGCCAAAAACTAGAAACAATCTAATGTCTATCAAAAGTAAACAAGTGTGATACATGCATATACTCAGATTTCTACAATAGGCATAATTCCCAAGTAAATGAAAAAGTCTTTTTCTAAAGCTGCCAGAACTGACCGTAGAGCAATAGTCTTTCAATAAAACAGGATACTGTATTATTGCTTCAAAAGCTGACAACGTGATCTTGATAAATTCTTCCGATGCCATCAGTCCTAGGAATACAGTTCATTATTACCGGTGTTTATTTACATGTTCAAAATCACAACATCAAAGTACCTCAATCAGGACATACAATGTCCATGATCTACTCACCTATAGCTCCATCTATGTTAGTTTCTCCTGAGTCTACCGATTTAATATGACTCTGGAAAACACAAAAATTTTAATAAGTGGAGATTTCAAAATAACTCTGAAATAAAATGTTTTACCCCAAACCATGTAGTGTTCTTAATGAAATAACTCTTGAAGGCATTAAATACTATATACATATTATGGACACTATAAAAGTAGTTTTAAAATATGATCATATGAAATAGTATATATACGTTATAAACTATAATCATTTTTAAATGTATAAATCACTATCAACGCGATGTAAGGATGGAATCGATTCAACAGCATCCTTTATAAGCACAGAAATGTCAACCTGCATAAATGAGGATAATTCAGTTGATACCTACCCTTGCCAGTAACACACCACATTCTCACTCCCTTGGAAGGGACTGCGAATGGCACCTTACCAGGGGAAATAGGAGTCTCAAAGGCAAGTCCAGCCTTAGCCCCCCTGAGTGCAAACTGCATCATGAAGCACTTTAGTGCAAGGCCTGTCTTCACATTTCCCCACTGTTCTTAGTCCCTCCTGGTACCTCTACCCCTACCCCATTCCCTTGTTTGTGTCCCCACACATTGTGCCCGGGCCTCCTTGCAGGAGGACCCCAATACAGCTTAAAGGCAGGCCTGCATGAGCTCAGGCTCACTTAGAGGTGTGCTATCATTTCTCACTTTCTGCACTGCTGGAATTTTCAAACCAGGTATATGTATTAATTTTTTTTCTTTCTTAACGTCAACAAGGGTTATCTAGAAGATGAAACTACAGGCTTCTTTTTATTTATTTTCTTTCTTATACTTCCAACTTAATTTTTTAAACTCTTAATGTTTCATTGATTTACCAATTTTAATGTCTTTTACATATATTTCTTCCTCTTCATTCTCAGTGTAATGAGAATTAACCAGAGGAGAGTGAGGACAGAGTGAGAGGCATCGATGATTCTGGAGAGAAGGGAATGTGTGAAGGGTCACCTAGATGAACGAGAACGTATGTACAGAGGGTGCCAAAAAAAGTATACACACTTTAAGCAGGAAAAAACTGTATTTAAATTGTAATACTCAATATATACCAATAACAAAAGATGAATACAAGTCTTGTGTGTACATTTTTTTGGCACCTCCAGTATATTCGAAAAATGAACTGGATACACCAGTCTACAGAGAGGGCTCACTGGAGATGAGCAGTCAGGAAGTTAGTGAGACCAGTTATTTTCATTGTGTTTTTCTCCAACCATATTTAACCACTCAACGCACGGTAAGGTAGGTGGAGAATTACACTGAACCGGGATTAGGCTTTGTCAGAGCAGGACAATGGAGGAAGAGACAAAAAAGGGAGTTACAGGTGTGTGCAAGGCAGTGATGGGAGCAGGACCAGGGACTCTGAGAAAAGAGAAAAGTGCCACGAGAGGACAGGATGGTTAAGTGGAAAGTGTGAAGACAAATTTAAGATTCAGAGGGATCAAAGGGCTGTTGGAGATGGGGAGCAGAGGAAGTGAGTTGAAAATGAGAGGTGGTGGCCACAGAGTGTGATGATGGAAATAAGTTCATGGGTGTGGGCAGCTGTGGGAGGGAAAGACAAGTTCATGGGGAGAGAGGTGGTTGGGGAGCAGAGCTGGTAGGGAGGACTCTCCATAGAGATATCTGCTTCTCTAGGAATGGTAATGGCAGCAGCATGAAGACTGACAGTGAGCCTGAAGCCGAAAGATTCTGAGGCACGAGGGGCAAAGACCCAGAAATCTGTACGTGACCACAGAACGGCCGGTAACACAAGCTATCCTCTAATGGTGCTGGCTTCAAAGCTGGGAGTTTTAGCAGAGGGGCAAAAAGGATGGACACCCAACCCACAGCTAGGCTCACTGGATGGAGTATGGGGCAGAAAATGGGCCCATCTAGAGGGAAAATGGAAAGCTGTGTCTGGAGGTCAGGCTAGTACTATTCAATATTATTCATTACTACTTCGAAGAAGCTGAAAATAAGCTACTATAGCAAATTGGATGTATGAATTCATGGTTTGTTAAAAAAAAAAACTCAAACAAGCATACTTGTGTGACAATCAATAATTATATAGTATCATATTTTTAAAAATATAAGAGTACACGCTCTCTGCTTTATTTACTACATCTGAAGTCAAAAATCTATCAACAAAGCAACATGCTCTTAAAATAAAAATCTGCAGAGGGCAGGAAGTATGTTTTTTTTTTAATAACTATCTCAATGCCCGCCTAGGATAAGTAAAGATTCATGAATGACAGAGATTATAATTATATTCCTGTATGAAAATCGATCAGAATAATTTTATCATTTCTTTTGTTTCTCTTATTTGAAAATTTGAATTGTGATGCCTTTTTGTAGAAAACTATAACCACACAACTATCGCATTTACAGCTGTGTGGCCCAAACCAAAAACAAAAACTCTCAATCACGTTTAGGAAATCTTTGTTTAAGCAAACTTAAAAAGAGTTCTTGGAAGGCAGAAAATGCCAAGGCTGTAATGTGCTCCTCTACGCTGTGAATTTCTGAGGGGCTGTAGGACGCGGGAAGACTTAACGGTACCTTGTGGCATCAGAGGGCACTATGACTTCAATAATTTTTTGGCACCTTCTGTATAGATCTTGAATAAACTCATAAAAGCAACAGCCAGCACTCAACAGTTAATAATAACATGCATAAGAAGTGGTTAGGTAACTAAATCCAGATCATTCCATTTTAGTCAATACTGCTCTTCTTTTACTAATACCTCATCAGTGCCATCAACATTGAGTATGAGAAAGATAAACACACAGCTAAAGCCAAATAACAGATGTGATACAAAAAAAAAAAAGAATAATAATAACAAAAGAATTCTGGGACTGGCCATGATTCAAACTAGGAAAATAGTCTGATAAGAGCTAAAAGACCCTTTCCATTTTATTTGCCTAAATTCCATCTACTTGAGTGACATTATAAGGAAAAAAACTGATAAAGAGTTTCCAATATCATAATTATCTCTGAACCAGGCAAGTTATTTTCCATTCCCTAAAAGGGCCTGTATTAAGAAGGCCCCACAGAATGCTCCCGAATGCTCGCAGAATATCTCACTCCTGGGAGAGGACGAGGAGACTCTTCTTCAGTGTGGCTTCCCCCTTTGTTTCTCAAGAGAGCATTACGGGGAGCAGAAGAGTTCTCCCTAAAACAGGTACATGTCCCTCCTGAAAGTCCATAAAGACTTTTATGTTGGAGACACTTGGTAATTCCTTGAAAACCTAAAGCATACTCAGTTAATGTAGGCAGAGAAAAGTACTACACATGAGAAAAAAAATACGAGAACAAACACAAGACCATTATACTTATCCCAGATAAATACTGTGCCAAGATACTGCAGGGTGGGCTGCAAGGGCAAGAGAACTACCTTCGGCCATGAAAATGTAGTACAATGGCATTATAGATACAGAATTACAGTCATGCCAAAAGGATACCCATAGTGCACTTAAAAACAGATTTAAAAGCCAATTAAAGAAGGTGGTAAACAAAAGTTTAATAATTTGTAAACTCATGAGTGTATAACCAAAATTATATATTTTGTAGAACTTGGGATTCACAGCACTAGGGTGATCAACATTTGAAATTGAGCACAAAAGAATCCCTACTGCATAACCTGAGCACACTTCATACTAAAAGTCAGTGACGTGCACTCAACATTTGTATTTCAAAGCTTCATACTTCACCCCATGATGAACCTTCTCAAAAATTATATTCTCACTTGTGCGTGACAATAGTTTTTTTTTAATTCAAACTAACAATAAAATTGAGATGTTTACTTCGCTTTAACTAGATACCTCTATGGCATTTTTTAAATCTCAGTTCAGTGTTTATTATGAATATCAAAGACTGGAGATGCCGTGTGACAAATGTCTTAGCTTTCCCTTTGAATAGCTCCCATTTTATCAATGATATATATTCTAAGTAGGC
The DNA here is from genome assembly GCF_004115265.2 of Rhinolophus ferrumequinum. Taxonomy (NCBI): domain Eukaryota; kingdom Metazoa; phylum Chordata; class Mammalia; order Chiroptera; family Rhinolophidae; genus Rhinolophus; species Rhinolophus ferrumequinum. The sequence goes on along the minus strand of NC_046300.1, from coordinate 11,986,337 downwards.
CAGGCAAGAGAAAAAGATCACATAATCATGGGCCACAACCTGAACAAAGAGATTATTTTTTGCCAGCAAAAACTTAAAGTGAAAGATACCACAATGATTTGCTTTTTCTTGCTACCCATCTCATCAAAATTAAATTAAAGAAACAGTTCAATTGTGCTTAACTTAGAGAAACTGCACATAATTGGACAATGTAATCCAAAGTGAATAATGATGACACTACATTCCCAGCATTCAGTTTTCACCACTTTTATTATTTTAAATTTTTTCACGACACTTAATACCAAAATCTATGAAAGAGTTTTCTCTGGACTTATTTACCCTGCTCGGGATTGTCTCTGAACAACATACATTATCAGGAGAGAATGCATTTTTCTCCAAATGTCAATTTTTATTACAGTCAACAGATAAAAATATAAAAAGGTCACTTCCCTAGAGACAAATAAATACCACAAAGATTTTAAAATTACCTCATTCTGACACCAAATTCCACAAACAGTAGAGACAGCCACATTTGTATTAGGAACATGAAAAATTCAGTGTTACTCACAAGGATAATTCCGTAACTGAAAAGGAACTCTTCTGTTACAACTTGAGGTCGAAATACCTGTGTGGTGAAAGTTGCCATAAATTAAAAATTAAATCCTGAAAGCCATGTACAAGGGGGAAAAAAAACCAAAAAACTGAAAACGTTTGGTCTGAGTTGGCATTTCTCAGCTCCGGTTTACAAAGAAGGGAGGCACAATTAATTTTTTGTTTCTTATAAAGATGTACCTGAGAAGTCACGAGGTGAAGCACTATGGGCATCAGTGGGAGACACATCTTCAGCTGCTTCGCTTGAACTGTTGATGGATGTTTACGGCCAGACACGTTCGCCAAAGCATTGAGAATGTCACCTGTGGAGCACATCGTGGAGGGTGCATGGAGATTACAGACCACAGAAACTTAGGGACCACTGGTCATCGCTGGGACACTAATGGGGTTGCTGAGGTAATGAAACTCCAAATAAAAGAAGTGAGTTGAAGCTGTGTTATTTTATTCACAAATATTGAGATTATAACAAAAAAGGTGTGGCCTCTAGGGACAGAATGGGAATACACTCCATGTCTCATCTAGAAATTTAAAATAGAATTTATAAATAGTATGGTAGAGTGGTGTTTTTAGAAATGATTTTTCCATTTTTTTGTAATTTTCCAAATTATAAGTATAAGCACCTATTACTTGGTAAACAGGAAAAAATTGTTTTAAATGAGAAGTGAACAGATTACAGATCACTTTTTAAATAATAGTGCTCTAGATTTAAAAATGATTATAGATCCTTTTTAAGTAATAGAATAGATGGAAATAAAAATAGATTAATTCATAAAACTTCTCATTGGATGACTCGTCATATCCTAAAACAGCATGAGGCTAGTAATAAGAAACTGATCCAATTGATCAGATTGTAACTTTCAGGTTGAATATTAAAGAAAGGTTACAATCCAAAATAAATTTTGAAATGCTCTATTTTCAGTCTTTAGCAGGCAAAAAAGCTCCCAAAGTATCAGTAAGGAGCAAAAACGTACTGTTAATCAGCGACGATGATATTTTCATTACTCTGATTTAATATTCTGAATTTCGGTGTTTAATTATATTTTACCGTATTAGGTTGGATCAAATGTAACATTTTAAACATTTCTGGTTTATAGCTACATCTGCTGGAAAAGCATGGAATGGGATTTACACTAAATGTACACATTCCTTACATAATTTTAATTTCTGCAAATAACAATGAAATAAGGGATTAGCCATAATAAACATCCTTTGCAAATCATTATTAGATATTTTTATTTTAAATGTCTCAGTGTGTCTTCAGTGTGAAAAAGAAGTTTTCACACTGAACTTTAACCCTTTCACTGCATTGAGTTCAAATTGGTTCTCCAAAATGTGTCAAAAATCCACAAAACATAATTACAATATTTACACTTTTAAGTAAATACAGGTAAGGTGCTACATTTTATTAAAATAAATGATTACTTTAAAGTATAAAAATTTCCTATTGTTATTCATTCTTGAAAAACACAAAAATGTACATCTGCTTTCCTAAACTTCCTTTCTGGAACACTGACGAGATTTTTTTACAGTTTGAGCTCGTGGGGTAAAGTCAAACTCCACACTCAGCAGCATGGATATAGCATTCAACTATAGTCGAATGTCGCAGCCTACAGCATTTTAAAATTCTTTTAACAGTAAATAAATGCGTGGTTCTAATCTGAAGAGGAAAACTTTCTTCAGAATTAGACAGAAAAATCTGAAGAAAAGTTCCCCAAAATAGCGTAAATCCAATTTTAAGCAATTAAAATGCTTTTATTTTCCAAAATCGCCAGTTTACCACAGATGATACCTCAACATAACCTTTAGCCTGTTCGTTGCCTCAATCATGTCACAGATACAAAATAATTAGGAAAATAGAAAAGGCACATTTAAATCTTGAAACTACACATTCAAGAAAAAGTGTCGCTGCACTCGCCTGCAATAACTCACCAGCAAGAGAAAAAAGGTGATGCCTAAAAGCCAAGTGGCAGACCAGGTAAGCAGCAAGGGGCTTGAGGACAAGATTAATTTACCCAGGATTCGTGGCAGTTCCTGCACGATGTGACGGATGAGAAGATCCAGGCATTTGGACAGGTATTCATTGCTGCTTTGCTGCTCCTTGCCTGGAGTGGTCTTCCTGCTGTCTCTCTCAATGTACATCACCAGTCTACACACAGGAAAGTGCAACGGATTACCTCTCATGATAAAAGAGTTGATAGCATCTGCCCAAATATGCCACCAAGACAAGTATTTCCAGGGGCACAGTCCCAAATCATGTTAACATTTAGATTTGTGGCAACTTGTCGGGTGCAGTCCTTTTTTGCCTTAGAAAAATCTAAATATTCATGCAGAAAGAAAATAAGACAACTGATATCTCTGCCAGTGTATCAGAAAACAGTGCCCTGATTTCATTTGCACTTGGCCCATGAAAAGAAACCACATTCTCCACAAGATGGGTGAAAGGCAAACAAAGGCATCTGGACAGATGAGGGTTCTTGGTGTTTCAGAGATTCCAAGTAGAACCACAAGTTGTCTGTACTTTGGTTGTCATTACTGTTCAACTTGCTTGGAAGTTCAGACAAGTCACATGAATGCCAGTTCTTTCAGCAAATTGCATACATGAATCCAAATAAAAAGTTTCGTTCCAGCGCTGGGTGATATCAACAGTAGACAGTACCCAAACATCTGGATATCACATGTCCTTTTGTCCAGTAGTTTTATGACATTGGCTTTTAATAAACTCATTTCTTCTTCAAACCACAGGCATTCACTTAGCATCAACCTCTGAACCAACTGTCTCCAACCTATAACTAGGGGTCATATTGGACCATCACACTAGATACTTAGGGTGTTGTTTACAAGTTTTAGGTCCATGTTTCATCCCCTTTTCTGGACCCACCAGTCATCTTCCCAAGTTCCCATTCCCCTGGACTCTCTAAATGGCAAAGAGCCCACTCACTGCTTTCATCAGGCACAGGGCCCTTTACAACAACCTCCCTGCTGACACCCTTCCTATCATCCATCTCGCCAACTCTGTTGTAATAACTCATCCTAGCCAACTTCTATTTCTCAGAAAGAACTTCCAATCAACTCCCACCATAAACTGGGAAGAGGAGATTTTGAACATAATACATGCATGTAAAGTATACTGAAATCTTAAGTCTTAGCATTTATGTGGCTATCTTAGATTTGTTCATGTTTTTGCCATTCTGTTTACTATTATTTGGAGCCCTACCTGTGAACACGTGAGGATAAAACCAAATCAGAAGTTTATGCTTTATATATGCCATTTATCATCTTCTGTTCTAGTTGTTGATCACACTCCTAGCCACACTCTAACACATATACGACACTAGTCAAAATGCAGAGAAAATATTGATGAATCCGCAAAAATGTATCGCTACTGCTCACAGAATTCAGAGCACATAACTTCTTGATAATGAGTAAACCAAAGAAATGGGACAGGACTATTTTGTGATAAGAGAAATCCAAAAATTTCAGCCATATGAGATGTGATGAAATCACTGGGTGCAGCCTGGTGAGCCAGCCATCCTGGAGCGCCCAGGAATCTGCAGCACAACACACCATCACTGTGGCCTGGAGCTTCTACAAGAACCTCTGGATTAGCTGGCACCTGTTCCATCCGCCTCATCTAAGGAGCGGGACCAGGAAACACTGGGACATGGAAAGCCATCTTCCTTTTCTGCTTCCGAAGATGGGCTATCTGACATCTACCTGTCGAGTCTTGCCATCTGCAGAACAGTTTTTCCAAAGTTGAAAGATCATCGCATTTAACTGCATCTTCTCCAAAGGTGGTATTTCCAACCCCCCCTCTGACCCTAACCTGCTTTTGTTCCTCTTCGTATGACACTTCCTCAACTTCCGAGGACCTTCTACTAACTGAACCCTTGACAGAGTCTCCCAGTCAGTCAGCCCTTCCTTTTCTTTCACTTAGTCCCTGCTTTGATCACAGCGCACCACTGTTTGATCACTATCTATCCAGCTTCGGCTTTCTTTCTCTCCCCTCCAGTCACACTGGTCGTCTTTCAGTCCTTCAAACTCTTTCACCCCCAGCAACAAGATATGGCCCCGCTGCCTACATGGCTCCTCTCTCGTCCTTGCCGATGACCTCCCCTACACATTTCATAATTCACTGCAGTTTCCACCGACTTCCGTCAATTAAATCCCTCTACAATACTGTTGCATAGCATAGAATACATGAAGGCCCTTACCAATGGCAATTTGATAACATATTTTTTATTATCTGATAATGTTTGTCATCCCAGTAAATTTAAAAATACGTAAGGGCAAGGACTACATCTGATTTGGCTCACCACAACATCTTCCCACTTCTGGACCCAGTTCCTGACATGAAATAAGTGCTTATTAATAAAAGCAAAATAGACACATATTTCTGTTGAAACTACCATTAAGACTTTACCCAGTTCTCTATAGCAATTCCTTGGTCCTTATTTTCCCAAGGCCTTTTTCTTAATTCCACTGTTTGAGGTGTTTGACATTTATACTGCTGGATTATATAAGAAGTAAAAACAACCAACAACAACAAAAAACTTCTGCTTAAAAAAATATACCATGAACAAAATCAAAAGACAAATAAATTGGGTGGAAATATTTCCCCATTTGGTTGATCAATAGATGAATGAATAACTAAGATGTGGTATATACACACAATGAAATATCATTCAGCGATAAAAAAGGCAGGAAATCCTGCCATTTGTAAAAAGGACAGAACTTAAGGGTTTACCCTAAGTAAAACAAGCCAGACAGAGAAAAGTAAATGCTGCATGGGATCACCTCCTGTGTTTCCCTGAAAATAAGACCTAACCAGAAAATAAGCCCTAGCATGATTTTTCAGGATGACATCCCCCTTATATTATATTATATTATTATATTATAAGACCCGGTCTTATTTTACTATAATACTACCAGGTATTATATTATGTTATATTATATAAGACCTGGTCTTATATTATAGTAAAATAAGACCGGGTCTTATATTAATTTTTGCTCCAAAAGACCATTAGTACTGATGGTCCGGCTAGGTCTTATTTTCGGGGACACACAGTATACGTACATTGTTAAATAAAACAAGCAAAGTTCAGAACAGTATGCTTTTTATATAAGAGAGAAATACAATCTATATTCATGTTTGCTGAAAAGATGCATAAGCAACGAATAATGCTTAATTCTGCATGATGGTGATCTGGGGCTATGCAGTCAGTATACATAATACGAAATATTTTTCACATTTTGAATTTTCTGGTTTTGAACCATGAATATGAGTTATTTACTAGAAACTTAGGGTTTTTAAAACATGAAGTAATATCATTGCCCTACAGAGCCAATTTAAAAAAAAATTAGGTGATGTAACGCTCACTTGCAAAAATGATAAATGCTGAGTGCAGGCAAAGAGTATCCCACTTTGCAAGATCTGTAGAGCTACACTTTCTCTCAGTGTCAAGTGTCAGGCTGACTCTAAAAAGGAAGTAAACCAGCAACAGTACTACAGCAGAACCCCAAAACATTATTATGGTCTTTGGCCCATTACGATTTCTAGATATTTTATCTTTCTTTCAGCAGCATCCATCTTTTAACTTGACAATATTAAGACAGAGGTATCAACCAAATATGTATGTAATTCCCAGCTCTAATATTTTCTAATAGTGTGATTTTGAACAAATTTCTTAAACTCTTAAAGGCTTCAGTTTTTTAATTATAAAATTGCCTATCTTGTAGGACTGATGCGAGGATTCAATGAGATAATAGTCTGGGGCATGTGGTAAGTACTCAAGAAATGGTAGCTGCTATTAAGTGTTACTGTTATAAATTAGTAAAGTTAACTTACTAATTATTACCACCACCAAACTCAAGATACTGCTTTCTTGAGTGCACAGATCTTAAAAGAAAATTCCCAGAACAGGCCAACTCTGCTTCTCATCCTACTTCTGACTCATAAATGGCCATGGTCAAAAATCCTGCCTCCAGCTTCCCCTGCATTTTGGAGCATTACCTCAACCGATTAAAACGAGTTGGAGTATGACATCTTTCTATAGATGGTATAGAAATGTATGTCACTAAAACTTTTCTACACCTTTTCACAATAAAAAAAAAACGTACACATTTTCTTAAAGGAAATAAAATATCAGGCCAGTTTTGTTTTAAATCAACATGCAGAATATACCATCATTTGTTTATTCACTTTTCTATACGACACATTAGGGCTGGACTCAGCTTTAGTTCTTCATGTGGCCGTGAACACTGCTGTCTGTTTTCTGGTGTAGCAGGAGTTGCTAGGGGACACATACACATAGGAATGGAACCTCAAATGTTCTACTTCACGACACTGCCCAACTCTTTCCCAAAAAGGCAGTCCCGATTTACTTCCACCAGCAGTGTATGTGTTTCCCTTGAGTTACCACCTCGTCAATGTATCTAGTAGCATCAGATTTAATTTTTATCCACCTAGATTTGTGGTCTTAATTTGGATGTTCATTATTATTAATATGGGAAGCATATTTTGATATTTCTTTGCTGTTTATATTTCCTCTTTTGTCAAGTGCCTGTTCAGGTCTTTTGCTCATTCTCCCATTGAGTTGTTCATTTTTTCTTATTGATTTGTAGGCATTATTCAAATGGCCTAGGTCTTTCCTTTTTCCCTTGTTTTTCCTGCTTTCTCTTTCTTTTCCTTTTTGTCTTTCTCATTGAAGTCCTCAATCCACTGGAAACTGGTTTATCATATGAATTGAGAAAGCAATCCAATTCCACTGTTTTTCCAAGTGGATAACCACTTCCCTGGTACTATTTATTGAAAAGGTACTTCTACAACTAAGGGTGAAGGAGGAGGGGTAAAATAACATATGCGTGGCAAAATCTGATTACAAAGCAGTTTGATCCCTAGATTAGATTTCTGCCCAATGACGCTAGGTGACTGTCACTAGACTTGCATCCAGGTAGGAGTCTGGAGATTTATTCTCTAGAGAAAGTAAAACAGAAAGTTTCTAGACAGGGAGAAAGCAGACCAAGTCAAAGAGGGGACTACCGAACAGAATAGGGAGACTAAGCGAACTTCATACAATGAATACTGGGACTTCTGGTCCCCTCCCCAGCGGGATCCCAGGGCTCTGGCAGCCAGGTCCCTGCCTTGAGGGCTGATGACTGGAATGCTTTTCATGCACTTTGGTGAAAATGGCCCAAGAGAAACATCCTAGAGATACTAAAGCTAAAATTCACATTTAAAAAAATGCCCATGCAGATGACCTTAGTGTGAAGTTCAAACTCAACAAATTCACCCATGCACTGAGAACTTCTAGCACAAGATGTCATTCCCTCAACTCTTAATATAGACCAGACCGAACATTACCAGTTATCTGAGAGTGTGGCTTCTTTGCTTGACATTGCATTTGCTGATATTCATCCAAGTTCTTTTTCATTGCTGTGTAGTATTCCCAAGTATGACTATAATTTATTCATTTTGCCGTTCATGGACATTGGGCTGTTTCAATTTATCAATAGTGCTGAGCACATCATACGCTGGATGCATGTAAACATTTCTGTTGGATATATACTTGGAAATGAAATCGCTGGATCAGAAGACATGCCTAGATTCAGTTTAACAGACACTGCTGATAATCAGTTTTTCAAAGTGATTATTATGACAACTTGCCCTCGAACAGGCAGGTGTAAGAATTCCAGCTGTTCTACGTCCTTGCCAAAATTTGATATTATCAGGCTTATTAATTATAACCATTCTGGTGGATACCCACTGGTATCTCTGACGACGAATTAAGGTTACGCATCTTTTCATGTGGTAAACAGCCATTTGGAGATAACCACTTTTGTAAAATGGCGGTTCAAGTCCTGTGTTCATTTTTCTATTGGCGTATCTGCCTTCAGTTCTTTACATACTTAGTTAAGAGCCCACTGTCAATTTGATGTGTGGCATATAAACACCTTCCCCTACATAATGGCTTGTGTTACTACTCTCTTAAGGATGCCTGTTTATGAACAAAAGTTCCCAACTTTAAGGTAATCTAATTTATCAATACTTTCCTTTATGACAGTGCTTTTGTGTCTTGTTAAAATGTCTGATCTACTCCAAGATCATGAATATATCTGCATTTGTTATATACCAGAAAATGTAAATTTAAATTTTTACATTTAAATGTGCAACCTACCTGAACTGACATTTTTGTACACTGTAACATAGAGGTAAAAGTTTTCTTTTTTTTCCTATAGTGCCATCTGAAATGATCCAGCGCCAATTATTGTAAAAAAATCATCATTTCCCCACACTTTCCCCCATATCCCATGTCTCCTCTGCTCTTCTCCATCCCCTTATCTCTCTATAATGATCTCATATGACTCCAGTATATTAATTCTCTATTCAGTTGTGTCTAATTTGCTGCTAACACTATCCATTGAGTTCTTCTAGTTATTGTATTTTTAAGTTTTAGAATGTCCATTTGTTTGTTTTTTATACTTCTAACCCTGTACTGAAAATTTTTCCATCTTTCACATACCTCAAATATACGAATCATAGTTATTTTAAATTCTATATCTGATAACTCCATGGTCTGTAATATCTGTGGATATAGTTATCTTATTTGCTTTTCTTTTTATCATATCATCTTATCTCTTCAGAGGCTTGATTACTTTCTATTGAATGTTAAGAGTCTCTATATGAAAACTGGAAGAATATTTTGAGGCCTAGGATTAGACTTCTCTAGACAGAATTTACATTTGCTTTTGGGAAGCAGCGAGAGTATCAGTAAGTCTGGATCACCTTAATCCAATCAGAGAACGAGGTGATTCAAAAGTAGGCTTCTTTCCCTGCTCCGGGGAAATCCTCCCATTTAAATAACAGATATCCCAGAAACAGAGAAAATGGAAATGTTTATCATTTGGAAGTCAGAGTATCCAAAAGAAATTCCACCAAAATGTACACAGTATAAATAGTCCTGGGGATGTAATGGACAGCATAGAGAATGAATCAGTAATGTTGCAACAACTATGTATAGTGCCAGGTGGGTACTAGACTCATTGGGGGAATCACTGCATAAATTATATAAATGTCTAACCACTATGCTGTACATCTGAGACTAATATAATATTGATTGTCAACTTTAACTGAAAAAATAAATAATTTTTAAAAATCAGGGGGAAAAAAGTAAACTCACACTTGTTTATAGGGAGTCAAGTTTTCTCTAAAATATAAGTTATCCATGACAAAATAGTTCGTAATATCTTTAAGGCAAAAACTACTCAAATAGTTTTCAAACACTAGTACAGGCTGTTAAGACATAAGAAAATATCCGTTACCTCTGCTGGGAGAAATAAAAGACTGGTGGGATCCATAACAATATAAAACTGACTCTAGAATGATCCTCCATTTCTTCCTTCTGGAATGCTCTCCCAATGCTTTCCCATTACAGGATGTGTTTACACAGGCTACAGAATAAATTCACTTTACCGACAAGAGAACATTAGTTACTAAAAGGATTCACATTCCATGAAGGAAATAAAATGTGGAAACATTTGAGAGTAGTGTCCATAAACACTTTTCAGCTGTTCTACAACAAAACTTCACGATATTTCTTAGTGCTCTACAAGGGTAGCAAGTTAAAAAGATCAATAATCTGAACAGTAATCCAAGTAAACCACAAATAAATAAGATCTATTCTTTCTCCCCCATTACCTTTAATAGGATTGTTTCTCCCCAGAACATGTGTTTCCCAATCCACTGCCTCACTGATCTCTACGATTCATTCCCATTCACCTTACCATAATTTTCTCACTCCCATTTCTGTAGGAATCCTTATGCTCACTCCACACACCTCCACCTTTATGCCTCCCTCACCTGTCTTCTAGTAACCCTCCTGCTGTACCTCCATGTGTCTGTGGCCAAACTTGCCATGTCCTTTATTTCTACTACATACACCAGTGCAGCGCCTATTGTAAAATAAGCTCGATGAGAACAAGCATGATGACATTATTCATTCGATAAATACTTACAGTGTCTACTATGCACTAAGCATTTTTCTAGTTGATGGGAATACATGGCAAATGAGCAAGTGGGAAGAAAGACAATTAACAAACAAATAACTAGAAAATAGTTCAGTGGTGTTAAGTCCTATTGAGAAAATTAAAAAGTAAGACAATTAGTCACTTGTCAGAGAAGGGTCTGTGACAGGATGTCATGCAAACAAAGATCAGCAATAAAGCAGCAGAAGCATTGGTGAAGCAAGGGCCAAACAGGCCAGGCAGGCGGGAAGGTACACACAACATCCCAAAGGCAGACACAGGTGGCATGTTCCTGTGTGGCTGGAGCACAGCGAAAGAAGAGATCAGAAAGCAAACCAGGTTCCAGAGCTTGCAAGACATTGGAGGCCCTGGTAAGAATCTGGAATTTTACTCAATGAGGAGTGGCATGATCTGATTTGTGGTTAAAATCAGCACTCAGGAGATTGCGAGGAGAGCCAACTATAGAAACATAAGAAGACCAGGGAAGAGGCAACTGTAATAGCTCAGGAGAGAAATTACGGTGACAGCATGGAAATGGTGTGGATTGATGAGATACTGCGTATCGTCTTAAGGTATAAATAATGAGACTTGCTACTGATTGGATATGAAAGGAAGAGAGAAACCAAGAATAACTCCATGCAACTACCCAACTGGAAGAACAGAGTTGCCATTGATTGAGATGAGTGAAGGCTGCTGGGATAGCAAGTCTGGGGTAGAAAAATCACTATTAGACATGGAAGTGCAGATATGTTGGCCGTTGACATGCAAGTCCGAGTTCAGAGGAAAGGTCTGGACTGGTGGCTTTAATCTGAAAGTGATCCTTGGGCAGATGGTATTTAAGGTCGTTCAACCAAGTGAGATCACCTGAGGAGAGCCAGTCTTAGGACTGAGTCATGGAACCACTACTACCACAGAGGCTAGAAAACAAAAGAGGATGAGCAGAGGAAATTGAGAAAGAGTGACTAATGAAGAATGAAGAAAACCCAAAAAAAGCAGCCTGGCTGCCAAGTAGGGAGACTTCAAGAAAGATGACAGTAGACTTTTAATTTCTGTTAAAGGTGAGTTAGGTTATTCAGACAAACCTGCCTACCATAAACAAAACAACAATGAAAGGTGCTAAATAAAATATATATCCACTTAACATATAATTACGTCAAATTGTGTAGATTACAAATAAATACAGGAAAAATGCCTTAGACAACTGTCTACCATTATACAAGCACTTGTGGTTCACAAAAAATTTTCAGTGAAAGCATCATACACTGGGTATAAAAAGTGCTGTCTCTGAAGCAATTTAAAGGGAAAAGAAGATGATATACTCTGAAATACTGTGTCAGATGATGCAGAAGAAACTCAAGGAACTGATGTCAAACATGCTGTGACGACACGTAAATGAAATAGTTTAAAAAGTTGCATGTGGAGTGTTGAAATAAATTTTATGAAATGCAATAACGAAAAAATCGACATCAGGATATTCTTGTACATGTCATTTAAGTACATATGTGTAACCACAGTAACAAATTAAATATTACAGCCACAGGTGGATATTTGTATAGTTCACCAAATTCCTAAAAAATTTATATATTCACCATGGTCCCACAAGAAAACGTCTTTTTGGAACTTCCATTGAACTAGGCTTTCATATTATAATCAGGATGGACCTGAAGTCAACTAACCCCAAGATATTCTCATCAGATTATTCTAGCTTCTGTATGGAAAATGAATTATGGGAGGGTTGGGGTGGGTTGCAAGATGAGGAGAGGGAGGCCAGTTAGGAGGCTAGTGCCATAGCAGGGAAAAGATGCTGTTGGTTTGGACCAGCATAGGGGCAGTCTTGATGGAAAGAATGGATAAATGGGGTGGAGAGAGCTCTTTTGGAAAAAGAGTCAATATGATTTGCTCATAAATTCGATTGAGCGATGAGAACAAAAATAACATGGGTTACTCAGGGGTTTGGGCTTGAATAATGGATAAAGAAAGCTACTGAGTGTGTTTGTGTGTTGTTGAGATGGGGGAGTTTGGAAGTGGAGATGGAATTAGGAAGCAGATTTGTTTTGTTTATGTTACCTTGAAGCTTCTTCTTGGGCATGCCACCGTATGTATATAAGATAAGCCTACAGTGGGAAAAACGTCATATAGACGCAGATCCGCACATAGGTGGTATTCAAAGCCACTGGATTAGAAGAAATCACCTTAGGACAGACAGTGACGACAGAGGAAAAACAAAGAGGGCCCAGGATGATGCAGAAGAGGGAGGATCAGCAAAGAGACTGAGGTGGGAAGAGAAAAGAAATGCATGTTAAGTTCCCACTACGAGCCCTATGACTACCGAGAAATTCTGGTTCAAGTCGGCAAGTTGAACCCAAGCATTTCACTTCCCTTTTTTGCATATTCCCCCAAGAAATCTGTATTAGCCCTAAAAACAGGAAACTGTATCATTCACAGCCAGAACCTCCAAATAATTTCCTAAAAGTGATGGTGCAGATATAAGAGGATTGAGGGAAGACCCAAACACCCATGAAGGAAACAACTGCCTGGGAAGTAGGCAGAACCCTTGCACCACCCTAAACTCTAAATGGCAGGGGAGCAAGACAAGTGCAGACTTAGGAGCGGATAAGAAGAGGTGAGTTTCTGACATCTACGAGCACTTTGTTTAAATGAATGGCGCACCAGAAATCCTGGCACAAAAGCCATGCTAACTGAAAGGACAGGGATCACAGGGAAACTGCAGGAAGGAAAGTTTTTAAAGCAAAGTAATGACTCAGATGAAAGTGCCATTTGAGGAATATTAATCTAATAGTGGCGTAGATAAAGGATTAGAGAGAGGAAGGCAGACAGGTAATTAGGAGTCACATGCAGGTAAAAACTGCGTTTCCCTGAAAAATAAGACCTAATCAGACCAACAGCTCTAATGAGTCTTTTGGAGCAAAAATTAATATAAGACCCGGTCCTATTTTAATATAATGTAAGACCAGCTATAATATAATATAATAAAATACCCAGTCTTATATAAGACTGGGTCTTATATAACATAAAACCAGGTATAATACAATATAATATAATATAATATAATATAATATAATATAATATAATATAATATAATACCGGGTCTTACATTAATTTTTGCTCCAAAAGACGCATTAGAGCTGATGGTCCCGCTAGGCCTTATTTTCGGGGACACATGGAAGGAGAAACAGAAAGGAACTCAAGAGAGAAGAACGGACTCCCCGTATGATTAGGAGACAAGTGATGGCGGCATCCTCGAACATATCCACAAGGGCAGGGTTTGGCTCCTGCTTGTTTGAAATGATGCTGTGTTTGGTTGTGGCCGACAGCTCCGAAGGACTGCCTGGCATCTCCTTTCTTCCAAGGAGCTTTTACCATTCACACAGAACAGGTTTGGTAGAATATTAGTTAGGTTGAGTCTTGCTTGCCTCCACTTGGTCACCTTTGTATGAATCCAATGGTTTTGGTTTTTTGTGTTTTTGTTTTTGTCCTTTTTAAATGGTTTTAAGCTGATATTCATGAAGAGCAGTGAGTACCTAGAACTCAGCCACTGATGAAAGGAAATCCCATTTAAGAAGGTGCATTTCTTTACCAGAGCTGTGTCATACCATCCTTTGGGCCCTCTGCTGGAAAAGTAAAATCAATTCTCAAATGATGCCTTTTTAAATTGCATCCTCTAGTAGGACAGTACTGTATCACACCTCTGTGAATGGAAAATATCTCATACCTGCTTTATGACACACAATAGTGACCATGCTTTATCAGAGCTGTTTTTAATGACGTTATTCTAGAACATTTTCTTTCCAGATGATGACTGAGAAGCTAGTAAGAACAAAAAAATGGTGCCAGGTACCACAACAGTAACAGAACTTTACTGTTTCCTGGGGGTTTGTTTTTCACCTTTTTTTGTTGTTTTAATGGAGTGTGCTGGATGTCTCTATAATGTTGTTCAGATGAGTGTAGAGCCTGGAAAAGCTGTTGCTACTACTGAAGCATAACATCCTGCTATTGGTTTTTCTATATAAATAAATATGTATATACCCATATGTATATATAATTTGAATTTTTGGAAACTTCAACTGTGCTGTCAACTTTGGAAAAAGCTTCCCAGTTGGACCATGTTGCGTTGCCATTTACAGAAATAAATAGCCACATTGGTCTAGAAACATTAAACATAAGTTTTTCTAGTTGTACAGGGGTAACATACCGTATTATATATGTAAGGTCCTATCTATGTGAGTTTGATTACAGAAACTAATGAAGTATTCTCTATATAATGGGGCAAAAAATTAATAGATAAATAAATGAACTGTGTACTAGAAAACCTGGCACAAAAGCCATTCTAACTAAAAGGAGATGGATCAAAGGGGGACCACAGGAAGGAAAGTTTTTCAAGCAAAATATGACTTAGATGAAAGTGGCATTTGAGGAATATTAATCTAATAGTGGCATAAAGTATGAGAGACAGGAAGCCAGACAGGCAATTAGGAGTTATAAGTGTGCAGGTAAAAAGGAGAAACAGAAAGGAACTCAAGAGAGAAGACTGGACTGCCCGGAAATGGTGACTAGAGACAAGATTCCAACATTCCAACACTCTGCTGTTGAGAGAACAGCACATTTGCATACGGGAAGTCAATCATACGGGCTTTAGAAATGGATAAGCCACACTACTGACCTTCACTTAATCCGGCTCCTCCTGGGAGATGCCATCACGCATATAAGCCCCTCTCCCTTTCCACCCCCTTGGACACCCCCACTCCCTTTGCATTCTACTGCACTCACTGTACCGCATCAGTGGACCGCTCCACTGTCTATTCTACTGCAGATCTCCCCATGTGCAGTATGCTACTGGAATAAGATGTCAACTGGATACCCACCCCATTTGGATTCCTCCTGGACAACTTCACAACTGGTTCCTTGCTGTAACCACACACTATTTCCAGAGAATCAAAACAGCACACTTTTCTTTGCTTCACTTCACTCTAAGCCCATTTTAATCTATCCACTGCACCTTCTTTAACTCATAACTGTTGTTTCCGTCATGCAGGACAAGCTTGTACTTTAAATATAAGGTGCACTTTCTTCCTCTCTTCCATCTCCCCATCAGAACCCTCAGCAAACTCACCACCCAATCCAGTACTTCTATTTGTGATTAAAGCTATTATCTCTCAGCTTACGGTAGTCAGGCGACGAGTGGACTTTTGGTCCCAATTCAAATTACAGTGACCCAGCATATCTACAGACCTACCTGGATTATTTCTGCAGTTCTTAAATGTACAACTGGAATAGACATCCTTAGCAAGGAGCAGAATCTATACGTTGCCTATCTGATCAGAGCAGTGAGGACTATGATGGTAAGAAGGGAAAAACGGAAGTCCCTGGACATGTCCCCTCTCTCACAAGATAGTAACCCATATCAGCAGAAAACCAAATTATAGAAATTAACACCAACAGCCAAAAATTGAGAGGTGGAAGGGTGATAAAATCTATTAGCTCCCCATTTAAATCGTCTACTTGGCCTGGGCAGAATCTTAGAAAATGACTATGATGGATCTTGAATGACTGTGGATCATCCAAAATATAAACAGGTTGTGACTCCAATTGCTGCTGCAATTTAAGATTTAGTATCTCTTCTGGAGCAAATCAACTTTGCCCTGGCATCTCCGTTGCTGTTGACCTGCAAAGGCTTTTTCTGTGCATCAATTTGAAAAAACCACCAGCATGTGTCCTCTTTTACTCATCAGAGTGAACAGTAAATACGCAGTCTTGCCTTTGAGCTATGCCAGCTCATCTTGATGTCCCAGCAAATGTCACACCTGTACCGTATTATGATGAAATTAAGCTGATTGGACCTGAGGAACAGTTAGCAGCAAATGAGACAGCTGGCTTAGTGAGACATATGAGAGGTAGATAAACCCCATAAAAATCTATGGGCCTGCTAGTCCTCAGTGAAGTTTCTAGGACTCAATGGTCTAGAGCATGTTGGGACATCCCTCCAAGTCAAAGACAGGTCATTGCATCTTCTACTGACTGTGACCATAAAAGTGGGCCTTTGTGAACTTAGGAGGCAGTACATACCACCTTTGAATGTGTCCCAGCTCATTTTCTGAGGAACCCATAACCCTGCTAGGTTTGAGTGAAGCTGGAGTGAAGAAAGGCTCTGCTACAATCCCGACCTGCAGTGTAAGCTGCTCTGCCATGTGGGCCTTCTGACCAATAGATGTAGTAACACTTAGAGTGACTGTGAAAAACAGGAGTGCTATATGGAGCCCTGGAGAAGCACCAATAAGTGAATCACAGCACAGCGCTTTGGGGTTGCTAGGGTCTGAAGGTTTGTGTCTGCCCCAAAATACATATGTTGAAATCCTAGCACCCACTGTGATGATGTTAGGTGATATATGGGAGGTGATGAGGTCATGAGGGTAGAGTCCTCATGACTGAGATTAGTGCCCTTATAAAATAGAGATTCCACAGAGCTCGCTAGTCCCTTCCTCCACGAGAGGATACAATGAAAAGCCTGTGACCCAGAAGAGGGCCTTCATCCCACCATGCTGGCACCCTGATCTCAGACTTCCAGAACTGTGAGAAATAACTTTCTGTTGTTTATAAGCCACTGGTCTGTGGGATTTTGTTACAGCAGACGCTCTAAGCCTGGGGCTTTAGAGCAAAGCACATTCTCACGTGCAGACTGCTATTCTTTTGAGAAACACCTCCTGACAGAGAATAAGCACATAACTATTGACATCACAGGACCCACGACCTGAATTAGCTATCATTAGTCTGACACACCAAGCCACTAGGTCGGGCAGGCATAGCAGTAATCCATCATCAAGTAGATTGATCAACATGACACTGAGCATGGAAACGTCCAGAATGGACTACTCAGTTGCATGAGTAGGTGGCTTAGATTCCTTCTATACGTACTCTTCTGTATTGCCTCCCCGCTCTTGAACCTGAGTAAGATTTATGACCAGCTGACTGAAGAGCAGAAGCACTGAGCCTGATTAGTGACTGGTTCAGTACAATATGGTAGCACCAAATCAAAGCAGACTGCAGCAGCACTCCTAACCAAATTAGAAGAGTTCCTGAAAAGGAAATCCTCCCAGTTAGCAGAACTTCAAACAACACAATTTGCTGTACCCTGTGTTTAGATATGTCTAGAAGTACAGATGTATGCTGATTCATTGGCACTGGCTAATAGCTTGATAGAATGGTCAGGGAAATAGAAAGAACAAGATTTGAAGACTGGTGACAAGAAATTCTGAGGAATGGGTACAAAGCATGAAGACAATTGTGTACCATGTGGATACCCACTCAAGAGCAAACACATCAGAGGAGACTCTCAGTCAGAGGAGGCACATGTCAGTCAAGACTTTCTCCAGCCACCCCAGGGCTTGCTCAATGGGCCCAAGTACAAAGTGGTCAAGGGGGCGACAGTGGAGGATATGCATAGGCTCAGCAAAAGGAAAGCTCCTCATCTGGATACTGCTACTCCAGCCAATGGGGTAAACCAATGCTGGGCCCCAGCTTGGCCCCATTTCCCGGGGTGACCAATTAGTCATCTAACAGCAAGTTGGTTTATGGAAGGAGCAGTCCACTCTCCTCACTGGAATAGTTACATATCCTGGAAATGGACTTGCTCTCCCTGCCCGTAAGCTTCTGCCAGAGCCACTAAGAATAGACTTAAGAAATGCCTTATCACGTTGGTAATCAATATAACACTGTATTTGATCAAGGAACTTATTGATAGCACAAGAGGTGTGGTAAGGTGCTTAGGCCCATGAAATTCACTCATCTCAGCAAGTACTCCATCGCCCAGAAGCAACTGGCTTGATTGAAAGAAGAAATGGCCTTTTCAGTCATGGTGCCAGCTGGGAAACAACACAATGAAAAACTGGGTTCTGTCTCACAACAGTGAAGCATATATTTGAATCAGCAAACAAAACATATTGTATGCTTTTGTCTCTCCCATAGTCAAAACACACAGGTCTGGTAATCAAGAGGTAAAAGAAGGAGTGACCACCTCTCACCTCTCACTATTACACCTAATAACCCACTCACAAGATTTTTCTCCCAGTCTCCATGACTCTGGTTCATTTCGAGGAAGGTAAGTTTCCACCAGAGGACACAACTCCATTTTTGAAAATGAAGAGGGTTACTCTATTAGTTAAGAGTGAGTGATAGTACCAATGGCATTTTTCACAGAATCAGAACAAATAATCCTAAAATTTATATGGAACCATAAAAACCCCAAATAGCCACAGCAATCCTGAGAAAGAAGAACAAAGTGGAAGTATCATGCTACCTGCTACCAAATTATACTCCACGGCGACAGTAATCAAAACAGCATGGTATGGGCATAAAAACAGACACATAGATCAATGGAACAGAATAGAGAGTCCACAAACAAACCCATGCCTATACAGTCATTTAATCTATGACAAAGGAAGCAAGAATTTACATTGGAGTAAAGACAGTGTATTCAATAAATGGTGCTTGGAAAACTAGACAGAAAAATGGAACTAGACCATCTTCTCAAACCATGTACAAGAAAAAACTCAAAATGGATTAAAGATTTAAATGTGAGACCTGAAACCATAAGGCTCCTAGAAAGAAAATATAGGACGTAAATGCTCAGACATTATCCTTAGTCATATTTTTATTGATATATCTTGTCGGGCAAGGGAAACAAAAGAAAAAAATAAACAAATGGGATTATATCAAATTAAAAAGTTTTTCTCACAACAAACGAAACCATCAACAAAATGAAAAGACATCCTACTGAATGGGAGAAGATATTTGCCAATGATACATCTAAAAAGGGATTACTTTCCAAAATTTATTTAAAAAATTCATACAACTCAACAGCAAAAAAACAATCCAATTAAAAAATGGGCAGAGGACCTGAATAGACATTTCTCCAGAGAGGACATACAGATAGCCAACAGACATATGAAAAGATGCTCAACATAACTAATCATCAGAGAAATGCAAATAAAAACCACAATGAGATACCACTTCACTCCTGTCAGAATGGCCATCATCAATAAATCAACAAACAACAAGTGCTGGTGAGGACATGGAGAAAAGGGAACCCTTGTGCACTGTTGGTGAGATTGCAAATTGGTGCAGCCACTATAGAAAACAGTATGGACGTTCCTCAAAAAAAATTAAATATAGAAGTACCTTATGACCCAGCAATTACACTCCTTGGTATTGCTCCAAAGAAATCCAAAACACTAATTCGAAAAAATACATGCACCCCTATGTTTATTGCACAATAGCCAAGCTATAGCCTAGCTATATATCGAAATAGCCAAGCTATATATCGAAATGCCCATCAATAGATGATTGGATAAAGAAATTGTGGTAC
The DNA here is from genome assembly GCF_004115265.2 of Rhinolophus ferrumequinum. Lineage (NCBI taxonomy): Eukaryota > Metazoa > Chordata > Mammalia > Chiroptera > Rhinolophidae > Rhinolophus > Rhinolophus ferrumequinum. The sequence goes on along the minus strand of NC_046300.1, from coordinate 11,966,347 downwards.
ATGGGGCAGCCGGATGGCTCAGTTGGTTAGAGCGGGAGGTCTCAACAACAAGGTTGCCAGTTCAATTCCCACATGGGATGGTGGGCTGCACCCCCTGCAACTAAAGACTGAAAACGGCGACGACTTGGAGCTGAGCTGTGCCCTCCACAACTAGATTGAAGGACAATGACTGGGAGCTGATGGGCCCTGGAGAAACACACTGTTCCCCAATATTCCCCAATAAAATTAAAAAAAAAAAAAAGCATATTCCCAGTACGGTCCCTGGAATTTCTGATTCTGTGAGTCTATGGTGGCAGTCAGGAATCTGCCTTTAAAAAAAAAAACAAAGAAAAAGAGAAAAATTGTGGTACATTTATACAGTGGAGTATTACTCTGCCATAAAAAAAGAATGAAATATTACCATTTGCAACAATATGGATGGACCTAGAGGATATTATGCTAAGTGAAATAAGTCAGACTGAGAAAGACAAATATCATGTGATCTCACTTATATGTGGAATATAAAGAATGGAATAAATGAACAAATAAAACAGAAATAGACTCAAATATACAGGTTACAAACTGATGGTTGCTAGATGGGAGAGAGGTTGTGGGCTTGGATGAGAAAGGTGACGGGATTAAGAAGTACAAATTGGTAGTCACAAAATAGTCACGGGGATGTGAAATACGGTTTGGGGAATATAGTCAATAACGCAAAAACTATGTATGATGTCACATGGGTACTAGACTTATTGGGGGGATCGCTTCAGAAATTATATAAATGCCTAACCACTGCACTGTACACCTGAAACTAATATAAAATAATAGTGAATGTCAACTATATTTAAAAAGACATATATAGTCATGGGATGTAAAGTACAGCATAGGGAATACAGTGAATTGTATTATAATAACTATGTAGGGTGTCAGAGGGGTAGCAGACTTGTTGGGGTTATCACTTTGTGAGGGGTGTAAGTGTCTAATCATCGTCACCTGAAACTAACAATAAAAAAATGAAAGAATAAGTAAAATTAAATAGCCACACGTGGAAAATAAATCAAAAAACCAGTGTGTGATCATGATTAACGAGAGAAAACTGGGTTGCTGCCAAACTGTGAGGACAGGACCAACAAAGACCCAAGGGGTTCTCTAAAGAACCTCTATCTAGCTGCTTCCATATCTAAGAGCGAAAGTTAATGAAAACCTCAGCAACCAAGGAAAGGCAGGGTCAGACCTTCCAGGTACTTAATCTCCCCAGGAAAGTGCAAACCTGTCATTCGAGTTTATTTATGACAGTGGAACTACTGAGTCATAGTTTTCATTTTTAAACGCCCTCAGAAAGTAGCCTCACCAAGTGGTTAAAAGTTGTACTTCCATCTGTACTGTGGATGTAAGATGTGAACAGTGTGATGGGTAGAAATAGTATTTCGCTATCATTTTAATTTGCATTTCTTCGATTACTCATGAAACTGAATATCTGTTTACTTCTTTACGAATCTCTTTATAGTACATAGATTAACTCTTTGCTATATATATAATGAAAAAATTTACAAATTTTGTTAGCATGAGATTTATTTATGTTTTGGGGGGGGGGATATAAAAGTTCCTAATCTATAAATAGCCAAACGATCAGTGTTTCCTTTTATGGTTTCTTTCATTGCTTTGCTACTCAGAAAAGCTCTCCTTACCCATATTTAAACATATTTTCTTCCAGCTGTTTATAGTTTCTTTTTGGTATATAATTCTTTAATCCATCTGGAATTGACTTTTGTATAGTGTAAGCTGAGAAGATAATTTTTTCCCACACAGTTCACCAATTACACAGAGCAAAAATTTCTTTTTTTAAAAAATCGTTCTTTCAAGATCAAAGCAGACTCTTTTTTTTATTTCGCTGATTACCATATTAATAGCACTGCTATGGGAAGGGAGAAAAAACCTTTAGGAAAACCAGATCCATCAGCAGGCACTGACATTTCAGGCTCACAGCAAACCTGTACAATGAACTTACAAGCCTATTCATCCTCTGAAAGGGTTATCATTCCTAGAGACATATAAGACCCTATTTCATCACCTGCCATATTCAATATGAGCATGAAGCCATTTGAAGAAATAGGTGGACATTTGGGGACTATCCTAGCATTTTTATCGGATTCTGACAGCTTGATTTCACTGCCTGTCACGCTAGAAAGATTTGAGAGCTAACATCATAAAAAATGTGCTGAAATTTAATCCATAGAAGGCTGATGGTGATGGTGATAAGCAGGAAAAATTATCTACCTAATGTAGCAAAGGTTGTCGTGGGCTCCTGATGTGAGGCTGCAGTTCCTAGGCAGACGGAAGCATCACGATGAGCTCAGAACTCCAGGGGCGAATGGCGTTTCAAGGGACAGGTAGGGAATGGAGAACATTTTTCCATATAAACTCATCACAGATTTTATTTTAACATCTCTATGGCCTGAAGCCTTTATATTCATACTTTTATATTCAACTTTGTGTTTTATATGCATACAAATGTAACACATGGGCTGCAAAGCACAAAGGAACAAACAGCAGCCATCTTTCCATAGTCTGCACTGGCTGCCTATGTATTTCTGGCCGTAATCTGTATTGCTACATTAAATCTACAAAGTGCAAAAAATTTGACCATTGATGGCTCTAATCCTCCAAAATCAACTATTGTTCTTTAGCTTCATTATATTTTTTTCCTTATTTACAGGAGTGAAATATGCTTTTATAATAAAGCTAAAAATAAAAATGAATAAAGATAACAAACAACATCCCTATCCCACCCTCCTTAGATAACTAGATTTGTTATTATCCTCCCATGTATTTTTGTTAATAAAATGTTATACAGTGCTTGCTTCGGCAGCACATATACTAAAATTGGAATGATACAGAGAAGATTAGCATGGCTCCTGCACAAGGATGACACGCAAATTCGTGAAGCGTTCGTTCCATATTTAAAAAAAAAAAAGTTATACAAATACACACAAATAGAAGAGTTTTGCCATTTTTATTTGTTTTATAAAATAACTTCATAATTAATATAATTGCCCTTTCACTTTTTCACTTATCTATATATAATGAACATCTCTCCAAGTTAATAAAATGAATCACCTACTATATCATAGCTGTACCATTATTTATGGAAGTATTTCAATACCAATGAACATTAACTGTATTTCCAGGTACTGACCACTAGAAACAATGCTACATTGGACACCCTCGTGCATAGGAACAATTCATACCTCTATTTCTAACAGCCAAAAACCAAATGCAGGCCTATTAGATCCAAAGTGATAGGTATTATTGAAAGTCATGGATGTTTCTAAGTTACTTTGCATAACATTGAAGCAATTCGCGTTTCCACAAGCAATGCTTACAAGTGACTTTGGATTTCCAGTTCTGCCAAGACAGAGTAGACCCAATCCTCCCAGGTCCTCCCTCTTATAACTAAATATCTCTGGACATAATCTAAAAACAAATATAGGAAGACTGTGAAAGATGGGGAGAAGAACGGGACTACCTTTCTTTAAGAGAATGGAGGACTTGAAGAACACGGCAGTGACTCTGTCCGGGTTCCTTATTACCTCTCATACGCATATTTAGGAAAGAGTGCTACAGAAGCCTCCAACCCAGAGCCGCCCCCACCCAAAAAACAAGCCTCTTTCACCTAGCCACAGAACCAGTAAAAAGATGGTCTAACAGAAAACCTCTTTGGCAATAGCTGCCTTAATCTGGTGAAACACCAAAGGAGGACCACTCACAACCCTCCACCTCTCGCTTCTCCACAGTTTCGACGGAGCCAATCGGGGAAGTAGATGACCACTCCAATTCCCTGGCTGGGTGTGAGTAAGGGCAAACAGAGAGCTAATTTGTCATTATCTGCTCAGCAGAAGCAGGAAGCAGTGACTTCGTTCCCCTGCGGGGGTAGTGCCCTTAACACGGAGCAGGCAGCTGATCCTTCATTCTCAGACCAGTCAAAGCAAACCACTCTGCAATTTCCCTGTAGGGGTAGTGTCAGCATGTCTGAGCAGGAAGACATCTGATCTACCCTTCCCCAACCAGCAGGACCAGGCAGTAACCTGATTCCCCATCAGGTTAGTGTCAGTGGGGTCCAGTAACGAACTGGAGCTCCATCACTACCTGTCAACAACAAGTCTTAATGACACAGAATGAAGTAAGGACACAGAGTCTCCTAATAGGCAAAATATCCGGATTCAAGAATCTGGCAAACTCAAAATAGGAAAATAAGAAATCCACACCAAAGATGCATTACAATTAATGTAATGCAACAGGTTTAAAAAAAAAGAAAGAAAGAAACATACTGTCATATTAATTGGTGCAGAAAAAGCACTTGACAAAATCCAACACTCGTCCATGATTAAAGGGGGGAAAAAAGTCAGCAAACTGTGAATAGAAGATGGGAATAAAGAGGACCTTCCTCCAGTTGATAAAGAACATCTACAGAAAAATCTAGAGCTAAAATGATACTTAGCAGAAAACACTAGTCTTCCTCTAAGATCAGAGACAAAGAGGACATCCGCTCTCACCGCTCTTCTTCAGCCCAGAACTCGAAGTTCTAGCCACTTCAATAAAGCAAGAACAAAAGGGGGCACACAGATTAGAAAAGAAAGAATAAAACTGTGCTTATTTATATGATTGTTATGTAGAAAATCTCCCAGAATCTACAAAAACCACCAAGAACGAATAAGTGAGTTCAGCAAGGTTTTAAAATACAAAAATCAATACACGGTTAGTATATATTTCCATATACTAACAATTAACATGTGGGAACTAAAATTAAAACAATACCATTTACAATTGCTCCCCCCAAATGGAAATATAAGGCATACAACTAACAAAACATGTACAGAACCTGTCTACTGAAAATTACAAAATTCTAGTAAAAGAAAGCTAAAAAGACCTAAGTAAATGGAGAGACAAATCATGTTCATAGATTGGATGGCAGCATAGTAAATATGTGAACTCTCCCTAAATTGACACATTGGTTTAAGGCAACTCCTATCAAAATCTCACCTAAGTTTTGGCAAGCTTATTCTAAAACTTATATGCAAAAGCATACAGGCCCTAAAATAGCTAAAACAGTCCCAACAGAAAAAGAATAAAATGGAAGGAATCACTCTACCCAATATTAAGGCTTACTCTATAGCTACCGTAATCATGACAGAATAGTGTTGGTGGAGGATAGACACACAGATGAATGGAACAGAACACAGAACCCAGAAGTAGACCCACACAAATGTGCCCAACTGATTTTTGACAAGAAGCAAAAGTAATTTACTGTAGGAAAGACAGCCTTTTCAAATAGTGCTAAACAATTAGATATGCACAGGCAAAATAAAGAAAAATAAAATATCCTAAATCTCACAGTTTATATGGAAATTAACTCAAAATGGATGACAAACTTAAATGTAAAGCATGCAAACATAAAAATTTTAGAAAAAACAACGGAAATCTTTGGGATCTACACAGAATTCTTCGACTTGATAGTGAAAGCATGAAAGGAAAAACTGATAAAGAAGGCTTCATCAAAATTAACAACTTTGTTGTTCTGCAGAAGACTCTGATAAGAGGATGGAAAGACAAGCTATACACTGGGAGACAATATTTGCAAACCATATATCCAACAGTGGACTCACACCTAAAATATGTAAAGAATACGCAAAACTCACGTGCAAGAAAAATTTGAAACTAAGCAAGATATGAACAGACATTTCACTGAAGAGGATATAGAAAAGGAAAATAAGCACATAAAAAGATATTCATCATTAGCAATTAGGGAAATGCAAATTAAAACCACAATGAGATATTACTACACACCTATTATCACTACACACCTATGAGAGTGACTAAAATATAAAATGGCAATAAATACCAAATGCTGTCGAGGATGTAGAAAAATTGGATTACTCATACCTTGCTGGTGGGGATGTAAGATGGTACAGCCACTCTGGAAAAGAGTTTGGCAGTTTCTTAAAACACTAAACAAAGAATTGCCATAGCAATAATGTTGGGAGAAAATTCTCCATGGGTCTCTTGCATTTCTGCATGTCTTGTGAATAGATACTGACAGCTTTTGTTTCCAACTATCTTTGCTGATGTTTACATAGCAAATAACTTTGGAAAATATAATGTCTCCCTCCAGGAGTGCAGATTTATTTCCCTACCAGGATTATAAAGCTAATGTCTCTTTCTGCGTGTAAAGGGTAGGCAGGTTTGCCAGCACCCCTTACAAAACTGGGGGTTTCCTAATACTGGGGCTCCTCAGTGACACAACTGCTTCCCTTTGTGCACACCTCATTCTCCCCACTATGGGACTTAGGAGTTGAGAGGAGCCAATTCAAACATAACCCTCACGCTGTCTGCTGTGCTGTGGGTGATAAAGTCCTTTGTGTCTGACCCAGGAGTCTCGTGTCCTCTGCCTGCATGTATGAAACTGGCGGGTTCACTGGTTAGCTTACAAGTAGGATAAACTGTTCCATTCTTAAAAAATGTTTACTGCTAAGTATTCCCTTGTACAAATATGCCACAATGTGTTTATCCATTTACATTTGGATCTTTCTGCTCTTTGAAAGACACCATTAGAGGATAGAAAAGCCATAGGGAAAGAAAATATTTGCAAGTCACTTATCTCATAAAAAACTTGTATCCTCAGAGAACAAACTGACGTTTGCCAAATGGGAGAAGGATTGGAGATCTGGGTGAAAAGTGACAAGATTAAGAAATACAAATTGGTAGTTACAAAACAGTCATGAGGATGCAAAGTACAGCATAGGGAATATAGTCAATAATATTGTACTAACTGCGTGTGGTGCCAGGTGAGTACTAGACTTATTGGGAGGATTGCTTTTTAAATTATATAAATGTCTAACCATTGTGCTGTACACCTGAAACTAATATAAAATATATTGAATGTCAACTGTAATTGAAAAAAAAAATTTTTAAGGAAAAAAACTTGTATCCTGTATATTAAAAAAAAAACACCAACACTTCAAAACTCAAGAAAAACAATCCATTTTTATAAAAGGTCAGAAGACTGAACATATATTTAAACAAGCAAGCTATAAAGATGACAAATAAGCACATGAAAAGATGCTCTAAATTGTAAGTTACTAGGGAAATGCAAATTAAAACCACAATGAGATAGAACTACACACATATAAGAACAGCTAAAATTAAAAAGAATGACCAAACTGAGTTGGCGAGAATGTGAAAAAACTGGAATTCTCATACACCGTGGTTGGAATATAAAATAGTACAACTATTTAGGAAAATAGCTCGTTTGTTTTAAAAAAGTTGAACATCTGCCATAAGACCCAACAATTCCACTTCTAAGTAGTTAACTCTAGAAAAGTGTCAAAGCATATATGCAAAGATTTATCAAAAATATTCATTGCTATTTTTAAAATTAATTCTATCCATGAGTTTAGGGTTGCAAATTGGAGATTTCCGAATTCCAGCATTTCTCCTGTATTTATTAGCTATAAAACGTCCATAAAGAAACACTTGGCCTAATCAACTATTTGATTAGTCTGAACTACAATCTATAAGTTAAACACTGGATAAATACTAATTTTGCCCCTTTATTGAATAATGTTCAGGATAATGATTGTATGCCGTTGCAATTTTCTAAAGGTGACTGCCTAATGAGGGTTGTTTGTTAAATATAACTATGAACTCAAGAATTTTGGCATTGATAGTTTAATATATTGCATTATTCCTTTTAATGCTCAAAATTCCATCTTGGGCCAGTAGAAGCTCCTTCAAGTTGGCTCATGTGTTCTCCGACTCAATTTGTTCATCTCCTGTCAGAATGCACAGCTGGGTCTGAGACCTGGAGGCCGTTTATAAAAGAGGCCATGGTTTCTTTTAGTGGAAAATAGCATTTAGGGATTAAAATTTGAGTACTGGGTTTTTAGTAGATAAAACTATAAAATAGATAATTTCTTTAAAAAGAAAAATCATAAATTAATATATTATCAGAATCATGAGTTTTACTCTGATACTTTTGATTCAAGTTAAGGATGACAGGATTTTACTTAATTTTTATTTCATAATTGTATGCGTTTTTATGCAGAAAATCTTGGTTCCTATTTCAATTGGCATAATTACTAATTTTCTCTTCCTATACATAAATACATATAATAGTTTCAAAATGGCAATACAATTATACTGACAACAAAAACACAATGTAGTTTAAAATTTCTTAATGGGGTTTGCCCCTCATATATATCCCAATAGAAATATACTGACAAATACTGTGACTTTAACACTTTAATATCTATTATTTAAGGAATTATGCCACAAACTTGATAAAACACAGGTTGTTTTCAATTTTTAGAAATGGCTTTATTTTTGTCATTTTGATTTAATGTTATTTTTAACTATGTAAAACATTTATATGGTTCTTAACGTGAAATCATAAAATAGGTACATTCAGAAAAGTATATGTTTCATTCCTGCCCCTGCTTCTTACTCTCTTCCTACCCTTATAAACTATCATTTTTGTCCTTTTTTTTATTTATACTTCCATTCTTTCTTTTGGAAATATTAGTAAATGCATAAATCTTTTGTTTTCACGCCTCCCTTATACAAAAGGCAGTGTACCTTGCTTCTTTCAGGATAGTAATGGATCCTGGCAAAGCCTCCATGGCTACGTACACAGATTCTGCTGGTTCCTTTTCACAGCTGCAAAATCCTCTGTTAACAGGACTTACAGTTGGCAGGATCCTAAAGATGTCCCTCTCCCAAGATTCTCACCCCCCTAGCTATTCAAACATTAATCTAGTTAGTAAGGTCAAGAGAGTCTGAAGATGTAATTCAAGTCCCAATTCAATTAACTGTAAGATATGTAGATTATCTGCATGAGTCTAAGCCAAGCTGGTGAACTCTGTAAAAGGGGAGTTCTAGGTGGCTCGTGCCAGCAGAGGGAGGTCAAAGACATTTGCAGTGTGGGGGGGTGGAGGGGATTCAAGGTGTAGGAAGAGTTCCTACTGGCTCCAGGAACTTTCCAATGGAGAAGAGGGATACCTTCTAGAAGCTGAGAGCAAGCTTCAGCCAAAAAGCAGCAAGGGAATGGGGACTTCAGTCTTACAGCCACAAGGAAATGAATTCTGCCAACAATCAGTGAGCTGGATGCAGACTGCAGCAGCAGCCACCACCTGCCCGTTAAGTCTGTGAGACGTGAGCCGAGGTTCCAGCTACATGAAGCCCTGACTCCTGACCTGTGGGAGCTGTCAGAGTAATACATGTGCCTTGTCTTAAACCACTGAGTTGGTGGCAACTTGTCATGGCAGGAACAGAAAACGCAAGGATGACCACAGTTCTGCAGCCAGTGTGCTGCTGATGGGTATCTGAGTTGTGTGCAGGCTTTTGCCGTAACAAATAATGCCTGGTACACATGCCATTTCACTTGTCTGCTAACAGATCTTTGGACAGTGTATCCTAGAAGTGAGATGGCTGGGCCAATGGTTAAAAAGTTTTCTAGATATTACCATATTCCTCTTAATAATAGTTACAATACTTTGCATTCGTACTGGCAGTGTATGAGCGTGCCAGCTGCTCCACAGCCTCGCCAAGAGATTACGTTTTCAGACACTGCCAATGCGTTGAGTGATAAATGATACCTCAGTGTGGTTTCCTTTGTAATGAGGAATAATAATGTGCAATTCTCTCATCATGAAGATTAAGCAGTTACTCACAGAGTTAAGGGCCATCCTCATCCCCATTTCCAGGAACTGCCTGTTCAAAACTCTGTCCCTGTTTCTGCCAAGTCCCTTTGATCTATTGGTAAGTTCCGTTTTCTGTGCCCACATTAGAGGCTCCCCTTAACTAGCTAGTGATTCTTGGTTGTGCATTTAAGTTGTAAATGATGCAGTAAAGTGTTGCTGGAAGGTATGTGCGCAGGAATAGGGCTTGGGGCAGATGGGCTCCAGTACAGGAATATCAAGTAATGTCTCACCAGCTGCAGTCGGGGATACCCAAATGTCAGCCCTTGTGGGGCTTTTACCGGGGATCGGTCATCTTCCCTGAATCTCCAAATTCTGGTCAATAGTATGGAAGCCAGGCTGCCAACAGTCTGCAAGTCAAGTAGGGGCTGGGGGCTGAAGCCTTCAGAGAAAACAGGCTTTCATAAACTCCCCTGATTTCTCACAAGGCACCTCGTCTCCCTCTTGTCTGTGTGTGACACCCCACATCTGCGGCCTTTCCCATTCACACTACCCAGAATACATTTCAAGTCTCCTGCTGCAGTGGAAGAGAGGGCCTCTCCTAATGTTCAGTCAGGGATAAGAGCTGGGAATCAGTCTCCTGCAGATTTCCCAGGATCTCACTATCTTGAGTCTCACCTCCCTCTTGGTACCTGGTACACCCCCAACTCCCAACCTCTCCAGAGCTGTCAAGCAGTAATCACATCTCCTTGTGGCCTTTCCCCCTGCAGACAATAAGGGATCTCAGAAATCTCCATTCTGCTAAACTAGCAAACATTCATTTGCCAGCTTTCCACCTCCCAAAATAAAAGACAGGTGGCAATGCTCCTCTGCTTTGGCCATCTTTCCCTTTCACTTTGCTCTTGTGGTTTGGGGACTGTCTAACTCCTTTACTCACAGGTTAGTACAGTATCAGAAGAGAACCTGTTCAAGCAGCGATGACCGCTATCATTTCAATTAGAAATCCTCCTCTATCTGTTCCCTTCCTCCTCCTGAGATCCCCAGTACTACGCATGTGAGGTCTCCTGGACCTACACTCCACCTCTCCTACCGTTTTCACATGAATTTTCCATCTTTGTAATCGGCTCTGTATGGTTCGATGTGTTCTTTCTTGCTGCCTTCCAAATCCCTAAAGCCGCCCCCAGCAGAGGCAATTCTCTTTCAGTTCTTCTGCTGAATTCCAGAAACCTGCCTCCGCACAGTTTTTGTAACTTGTTTATTAAAACTGTCTATTCCATTAGTTCTGCCTCAGTAAGAGCTGCCTGCTCTTGCCTCTCTCGATGGACTATGACAACTGCCTGCTTGCTCATGACTTCCTCCCCTACTCAGCACCTGATCAGGACAGCGTGTGGCAACGCAGGTGGTGAGACGAAACAGTTCTCTTCAAGGACAGGAAAACGAGGTCATCTGCCCGAGATGCACAGACTGGGGCAGACCGGCCCCCACAGCAGTCCTACTCCAGCTCTCCTGGGAACAGAGCACTGGGCCCAACAACCGCACACGGAAAGCACCCGCATTTTGGACCCGCCAGGAGCCCCCGGAGCTGGTATTCAGCTGGGCTTCAGGGGGAAGACAGGACATCCCCTCTGCCACACAGCGAAGCACGACGGGGGCCCACCCTTACCTCACCTTCCAGGCCCCCCCCGCCCCCACTTATCCTTCTCATTGTGTTACTCCAGAGAGAGCAGACTGCAGGTCCGGGTCAGAGTGCGCGTTCAGGCCACCATCTTCCCACCACTACTGACGTGTCTAAATTTTCATTCAGAGAACGAAATCACAGCAATTTCCTGGGAGGACCAAATGTGTTATGCCCCGGCTCTGATGGTCTGACATGGGTTAGTTCTTTCCAGGTGGAGTTTCTGGAGTTGGGTTTACGAGGGATATTCTAGATGGAATGATCAGGGTGGCTCTCCGAAGGAACCCATAGTTGAACAGACACCAGAAGGACCTGAGGAAGCCAGCCACGCAAACATCCGGGGAAGTCCATTATGGGCATAGGGAGCGGCAACTGAGAACAGTCCTGAGGTGACTATTATAGGTTTCGTTGTTTTAAAAAGCAACAAGGAAAACTATGGCAGGAATAGAATGAGCGCCAAGAAGAGCTGCATAAGACAAGGGCTAAGCAACGGGCAGGAACTAGAGGAGGGAGGGCAGAAAAGGGCATGGTAAGCAGCAGGGGTACTACCTCAGGACGCCAGGACGTCATTAGAAGAGTCTGAGCAGGGGACAAACAAAAGTTGATTCATACTGTGTAAGAGACACTCCAGTCGCTACATAACGACCAGACTGTGAATCCAAGAAACGATGGCAGAACATCTGCTGAGAAACTATATTATTTGTCCGCATATAACGGCGGATACAAGGAGAGATGAGAGGCAGCAAAGCCAAGAGCAACTTCTGCTTCCAGCCCTAATGGACTACGAGGGACAGGATTCACCCTCCCACCTAAAACAACCAAAAAATAGACAAAATACATGAAATCGTTTTCAAGACACTGGACTTAAAACAACGAAGTACAGTGACCCCTGGGTCACGAGAAACAAAGGAGGCTTGTTTGGAGCGTCCACATAACCGTCACTTGGAAGTGATTAATCGGCAATGTAATGACATGTTGAAAGGCAAGTATCAAGGAAGGATCTAACAGAATCCTACAAATATCTTCCAAGCAAGAATATGTTCCGTTAAAGTCACACGCTCCTGATCTGATATTGGCATGTGGCAGTACCTATCTGTGTGACAGACATTTTCAAAGAAAAGAAACATAAAACTGCATTAGAGACCAGCAATGACGTGAACACTGGTAGTGGATTTGACGATGGAGGCACTAAGTTTGACCCCTAATTAAGCAAAATGCTATCTCTTCCCCCCCAAAAAGATTCTATTCTTCTCATTAGTAGACCTGTATTACAAAAAGAAAAAAACTACTCAATTATTAGTAGTATATTTTTTATGTCAATAAAATATATTAGGTTGGTGCAAAAGTAATTGCAGTTTAAAAGGTTAAAATGGCAAAAGCCGCAATTACTTTTGCACCAACCTAATATATGGAAACGTGTTTTCTCTCTTGTTATATAAATACCTACATAATACCCACAATTTTGCCTCTTGATCCACGAATCCTAAAACACTTACTCTCTAGCTGTTTACAAGAAAAAGTTTGTCAATCCCTGATCTCGATCAAGTTCAACAATGCCAGGCTCTCCTCAATATTCTACAATAAGTAAAAAGCTAGGTTGAGAAATGGACATTAAACCATATTTTTCAAGGTTCCTCTGGGTTTTCAACAGAGCATGCAGACTGAGTAACATCAGAAGATGTTACATCAGAAGCGCATAAAGGGAACCTGAGGTGCATCCAGGACAGCTTCTGGGAGGTGAAAGCCAGAGAGTGAGAGATCTGCGAGCCTAGATCAGTCCAGAAACTCCTGCTCCCTGCTCTGCTCCTTCCTCTACTTTACCAGGCAGCCCCTCTGGCCTTTCTCCCACCCATTCCGGAGTGCTGCAGTAATGAAAACTAAGTCAAAAATACCTCCCCAAGACACCAACCAGAATCAACTGTAACACCCTTCCTTGGATTGTCCTCAGGCCTGGAAAACTCCAGGTATTCCCCACCACCCAGTTTCCATTCCAGAGGTCCTCTCTGAAGACTTCAGGGTTTCCAAGCAGAGTCTAGAACTGAAATATTAAACCCCTGGAAACGTCTAGGAAAAAAATTTTCAATACCAGCTACATAGAGACCAAGAAGCGCTACTAATGAAACTAATGAAACAGGCACCAAATTGAAGTTATTGATGAAATCATCAGAGAAAGTCATACCTGGACTGGCAGCTGAGCAGCAGCATCTCATGGTTATGAATCAAAATATATAAAAGAACCAGGAAGGCCTTTGCTCTAATGGAAGTTGAGGGGCTGTCAAGTAAACGGATAATTGTAGACACAAAATCCTGTGGAAGACATTAAAAAAATTTTGAGAAAACATGAAATAAGTCATGGACGAATAGATTATAATCACCAAACATACAGCAAGGAATAAAATGATACCAACTACCGTTTCTGCATTCTTATTTTGTGCCAGACTCTGTACTAAGTTTTTAATACGTATTATTTCATTTAAACCTAAAAAATTGAGCCATAAAATGTTGACAGTATTACCCCCGTTTTAAAAAGGAAACTAAATCTTGAAAGGTGAAGCAATTTGCCCAAATTCACAGAGTTGGATTCAAATCCAGTCCAGTCGAACAACAAAGCTTGCCTCTTAACCAAGCAACCACACAACTGGAAGTGTGGCAACAAATAACTAGAACAACTGGCAGTCACGACTGCATGTAGACATGGACCTCTGAGCAAACCTGTATATACAGAGATCACATCTCTAATGTACACACCTGAGGTACTACATTATAAACACCCAACATGCAACACAAAAGAAAACCCTTAGTCCTACAGCATTCTTTAACTAAAGGTATAATACAACACAGAGAAATAAGCATTGACAAGTATTACTGTTATTTTCTAACAGAGAGGGACTGTACATCATTTCAGGTGCCTATTGATATACAAAAAAAGAAATACAGACACACACACACACACACACACACACACACACACGTCAATGAATGTAAGGAGGCAGGAATACGGAACTGTACTGGTAGCAAGATGGCTACAGGCAGCAGGAATCTAAGTTCCCAAGAGTCCTTAACAGAGGCAAGCACCTAGCGGTGACACCGCATCCAAGGCAGCTTGTTTTTTCTGCCATTCCACAGTCCTTTTACATCGGGTGCTATATTGCCAGGCAGGAAGAATTTACACCGTCTGGTGTATTCTTCTATTTAAGGATGGAAATATGTCCATATATCTCTATCTATTCATCACTCTCACCTGATTCCTGAACCAAATAATCAAGCTACTTCATCATCATTTTGATTCAAAACAGAATCAACACCAAGATGTCCTGAGTAACAGATCTGTTTGCACCCTTCCAGCATGTAGACAGTAGAAAGCCCATTTTTCCACCGTCAACTCCCAATTCTAATTTACACTCTGTAGTCCAAGGACCACAATCACAAATCTGTTTCCCACATCAACACAACCCCACACACATACGAGTGCACACATATAACTCAAAAACCATTCAACTCTTCTAGTTATAGGAGACTCAAGAGACACGATACAAACTGCAATTCAAGACTTGGAAGTTTTGTTCCACATAAAAGAACATTACAATTGCAAAATCTGAATAAGGTCTGTAGGTTAGCTAATAATAATGCCTAATAAATGTTAACTTCAAGATGTTTACATCCATGGCTTCTTTTTAGGGAGTATTTAGTGAAGTAATTAAAGTAATTGGAGCACCAGGTCTGCAACCTCTTTCTCAAATGGGTAGGAACGAACACACACACACACACACACACACGGAAAGAGATAGACAGAGTGTCAGAGAAACCATAAAGCAAACAGGGTAAAATGGTAACCTTTGGTAGATATGGGTGAAGGGTATATTGCAATTCTTTGTATTACACATCCAACACTAAACTCAGTGCCTACCCAAAAGGTGATCTGCTCTGAGGATCATCAATCCAAAAGCTAAACTTAAAAATCTGAGCACCTTCCTTGACTCTTTCTTCCTCTTCCCTCCCATGACCAATTGATCCCCAATTTCTGTGAAAACACCACCTCCTCCATTGCTGCCTTATTTCAATGTATCATTCTACGTCTCTTGAATTACAGTAACAGGCTTTAACTTCGCTTTCTTCCATTTATGCTACAAGATGCAGCTACAGTGAGCTTCTACAACAGCAAATATGATTATTATTCACTTACAAAATATTCTCAATAGTTGCTGCAACACTTGAGATGAAGCCATTACTAAGAATCTT
This sequence comes from Rhinolophus ferrumequinum, assembly GCF_004115265.2. NCBI lineage: Eukaryota > Metazoa > Chordata > Mammalia > Chiroptera > Rhinolophidae > Rhinolophus > Rhinolophus ferrumequinum. The sequence goes on along the minus strand of NC_046300.1, from coordinate 11,950,762 downwards.
ACAAAATTAAAATAACATGCTTGTGATTTTGAGTGAAACAAACTAGATAAACTATAGCACATATCAAAACATAAAAGATGCTGGGTGTGAGATTTGTTTGTAACACCACAACTCCAAGTCCCTAAATGCGTGTGTTACAGAAAATTTTGGATCTAAGCCTAAAAGCTCTAGTGCCCTAAATAAATTCTCATTTAGCCACTTCAGAAAAACTGAATGAGCAGTACTGACTGACACCCTACAACTAATTGCTAAAGGCTCCGTATTTAATCTTAAGTAATGGGCACACCACCCCTCTAGGACAGTATTAATCTTACAAGACTTGAGAAGGGGAGATTACAGACTGCAGGCGAAGACTTTGCGCTGACAATGAATAATAAAAATGACCTTTGGGAACCAAAAATGACCTCAGGACACTTCAGTGTGCAATCCACTATGTGTTCAGCTTTGATTTAAATTCATCTTGCCATTCAGCTCAACATACCTAAATATTACATGCGGAGAAAAAAGCAGAAGCTGTTTAGGTCTAGAAGCCAAATCACAGCATGACGTGTTTATGTCCAATATTCAAATGCTACTTGGCAGTGATTTCAGAATGAACGTATCTATCTAACATAAAGATGATGGGATGAAATATTCAAAATGTTGGGAATGAGCCCACATCTATGAAGCATCCATCACAAACAAAATAATATTGTTATCAAAATTAAGCAAAAGGATACAATATCCCTCTAATACAGATCATAAAGATGAAATTATTAGATGAATAAAAAATGGTGAGATAGAGAACTTCAAAATTATCTCTTGGAAACCTCAAGCAAAAGATTGATCTGCTTCAATCAACTGTCGCAGATGAAAATCAGTGAGTACAGCCTGGCTGTCAACTGCTAACAGCCTCACGGAAAAACAGTGAGACATCATGTGGGTAACTACACTGACACAATTTTCCTGTTTAATATTGATGGAAATGGAACATGTACTGATTAAATCTAAAATTGTTTTTAGATTACACTTTCCTTAAAGAAGTTCAGCCAAGCATCTGAGTAAAATATCTCTAACAGAATACATTTATTAATGTAGACACACTAAAAATATCACAATATGATCTCATAATCTGATTAATATGCATAAATTAACCACCATATTTTAAATGCTGTATTTGCAACCTTTGAGTCAGTATGCCTAGTGATTTGTGAGGAAAAAACCCTTAGTAGACTTAGCATTCAAATTTTTTAAAATTCTACAGGAATGAAATTTCATACTGATCTTCCATAGTGCTTACAAATAACAGAGATCTGCAGCTTCTGGTTTATTATTAATCACTGTTGTGCTACTTGGTCAAAATGCTAAACCTGAAGCAACGGCCCCAAACTAGACTGCTAAGATAAAAATGGGCGGACAGCAGCTATTGTCAAAATTAATAAGCAAAAAATTTGAAAGGCAGTATCTCTAGTCAGTAACACTCAGAAGGAAATCGTCTTACCAGTGAGCATGAAAAACTAACCTGTGAAATATGGTATGGCTTTAAAAATTAATGTTTAAATCATTAGGTGACCCCCCAAAGTATGCATTACTGATTCTCCAGCTTCAAAATACATTCAAAGTCACAAACCTCAGGGAAAAAAAAAGACTAAGGCAGATGTTTTAATCTATGTACCTTAATCAAGTTGATGTGAGTTTTTTAAGCTCCATTAATTGAAATGCAGCAGAGTGGGGTTCCAGGAGTATTATATGCTTCTGATTTCCTAACATCAAGAATCTGGCACGGAGTTTTTAAGGTAAGGTTTTTTGTTGTGTTTTTTTTTAAACCCACACCAGTGATTTCTTTACAAAGCAGTTGTCTAGTTTAGTGTAATATTCATAGACTTCTCCATTTCTCCCTATATGCCTTTATAAATATACATGTATATATGTACATACATATTTGTGTATATATACGTGTAGTGCATGCATGCATGTGTGTGTGTGTGTGTGTGTGTGTGTGTCACTGCAGGTTTAGAATGACATACTATTCTGCCACCCTTATTTTCATTACTTGGCCTTAGCTTATTCAAACATAAAATTCATAATAAAAGTTATAAAGACATCACTGAATAGGAGAAATATGGATTACCAAACAATATACAATTGATCCGATTTCTGTACAAAGATTCTAACAGCACGTGTGTGCGGCAGCCACAGAGGGACGAGGGAGAGGAAGGGATACCTGACTGTATGTGTATTTGCACATACATATGCAGAACAAATATGAATCTGAAAGGCATGTATCACAAATTTTAAAGAGATTATCTTAGGAAGGTAAGCATTTTCTTTCAGTGTTCTGTATTCCATGTATTCTAGATTTTCTGTAGTAACCATGTAAATCCTAAATTCATAAAGGTTGTAAACATAATCTGATCAAAATGAATTCACACTAGCTAAAGTTTCTAGATACTATCTCAGTGAGGAAAATGACCTCATCCAATCTCCTTCTTCCCAATAACACAGCAGGACACACATGTATGAACGCTTGGACTCCTCCAGCCTCAGACCACGAAGAGCAAACATTTCAGGACACATTAACAGCTTGGAAGACCCAGCAGAATAAAACCGCAGCATAAACCAGGAATTTAACGAAAAAACAAAACAGCTCATAGGGCACAGAACAGTACATAAACACACACCTAACTTACAAGGTTCTTTCTTACACCTGGTCAGGCCTTCCGGATGCCTCTTGTTCACAGTCATTCAAGCACCTGAATTGTGAATAGGTGATTCAACAAGTACATCTAAAGTACCCTCTACCAACGGTTCAAAAGTACCATGTGAAGTGTTGGGGGGTGAGGGGCCATGGGAAAACAGTGTGTCACTTTTTGTTTTGCTCAATTTCTCCAGTGACCAGAATACACAGAACACATCATTTTAACTCGAGTCCCTTGTCACCATGGCCGTGAACACTCACTTTTCACATTGCAGTATATGGAACCAACACTTGTTTTGGATAAAGGCATCTTCTGCCACTTAGCACATCTGTGAGCAAGCAGAGCCTTCTGTAGATGGTGACATAACACAAATCAAGCACCAGTAATGAACACGGCTGCTGTGTGTGGGCATCTGAGGACACTGATACCCACATAGCTGACGTAGGCGACAGTGCAAACTAAACATTCCCTCCTGAGCATGATTCAGAAGGAATAATACAATCTAATTGATCTAGTTGGGGATGAAAACACGGCTGTAGTGACATACTTCAAATGGAGAATAATTAACTGCAAATAACTACAAAAACAGGAAGTATGCTGCGAATAATCCTCAACTCTAGGTTGGTTTCATTATAAGAGAACTATAGCGTGTGTCTTAATGACTGCTGGTGAAATTACAAGTAAATGGTACTCTCATCACCTACCTTTCTAGAAAACAATCTAGCATTATTTATGCAGAGCCTTCTAAATGTGGATAACACCTGTGTACTCTATTAGAGATGAGCACAAAGGTGTATGTAACAGGAAGTTCGCTGCATTGGGGAGAGTACTAACCAAAACATGTGAGCCAAACAGTTCAACAGTGGTATTCTTGGGGAATACTGAATGACACACACATTTTGATCTTCATGTTATAAATGTGTGCACAACATACACAGACACACAGACAAAAGACTAAAATGAGATAAATTACCATGTTAACAGCAATGATCTCTGGGTAGTGAGATTCCAGTTGATTTTGTTTTCTTCTTTAGGTTATTCTAAATTTTCTGCAGTAAATAGTCATTTATTTTAAAAACAATGGCGTGGACCTCTTTTGGGGACAGCATTTCAATTACAAAAAATACCAGGATATACAGGCGTCCATTCCCCAAAAAGAACAAGTGCAGTTCTTTCTCTCTGCCCAACAGTAAGCGGTAAAACTGCTTTTATTCCTGGGTCCCTTCTTATTCCACTCATTCTACCTCTATCAACGATCCAACACTTGAGACCACCTCAACTTAGCAATAATAAGATTAGTCAACCTGCCCCTAAAACACACATATAGAGAGAAATACATGCACTTTCCTTTAAGTAAAATAAAAGAGACCACTGTGTCAAAACCCCAAAGGCAGGCCAGTATCTCCACCCTATGGGATCCGTTCTTCTTCCTGCTTCCCAGCCTCTGTCCATGGCCCTTCTTCCCTGCAGCCTCTGCACAGCTCGGCTGCCTGCTTTCTTTTCTCGGATCTCCTCAACATCTCTCACACCTCAGGGAAGCGGAATCACAAAGTCCTTATTTTACTAGCTTTGTGAAAGAGCCTATCTGAAACTAAATCAATCCATGCCTGTGCTAAAACTCTCAGCCTCTGTTATCACAATTTACACAGTAAAACTACTCAAGTGGTACTTTTACTAATATAATAACAATAATGACTTGAAAAATTTAGTAGCAATAATTAGAAATACAGACTGTCGGAAAGAATACATTCTCTGAGGCTCAAATTTCTTAGCAGAATCTAAACCAGACTAATTAAAGACAAGACATGACTTTCTCTCTATTTTGACTTTCACAGATCAAGTTTAACATGTGAACCTGAGCATTAATCATCATAATTATTGAAATTTTAACTTTGAGTATAAAACTCAAAATTTAACATGTTGCATTCAGTGCAGAAGAACGAGGACAGACACTTCTTTCAGTGGATCCATTCTGCCCTTAGCGTTACCTTCACCGTGACCTACAAAGCTCCAATTTGACAGGTTATCTCCCCTCCAAAAAAGGATAATTGGTCCAATAAGTTTAGGAAACACTGTCCACTACGTTTGCCCCATGAAGATTCATAATATACATGAGCATATGAAAAAATGGGAAAGTCTGTACAATTGAAAATATCTCTTTAACTTTAACTCAACTCTTTTCATATATAAATATATATATTTATATAACCATGGTGCACTTTTTTGACTTGTTTACACCTCACTGCACATACATATTCTAGGGCAGGGCTTCTCAAACCATAAAGTTCAAACAATCACCTAGAGATCTCATGAAAATGTCAGTCCTGATTCAGCAGGTCTGGGGTGGGGCCTGAGGGTCTGCATGGCCAACACACTCCCATGATGCAGTGCTCTGGGCCAGAATCACTCTTTAGCAAGAACTAGAGAAGACACTTTGAGGAAAGTGACCCTACAGAGACTTCTTTATAGCTATAGTGTTGTGATGTGATTTTAATACTTACAAACTCTACTGTACATAAAATAAAGGAATGGCAAAGGATTAGAAGGGGGCTAAGTGAAAACAGGAGAAAGGGAGCTCTAACGGAGATTTGCAGTGGCAAGGTAGTAGGTAAGGAAAGGAATAAAAAGGAGTCAGAATAGAAAGGGACCTCCCGCCCCCGCCCAACCCCAAGGCAGGCAAAGGATATGGGAAAAGAGGTGGGAGCTGAGGAGGAGGCATAAGAAATACTAGCACATAGGAAGGACTCGTTTTCGAACTTTTCAACATTAAAATGGGACAAGGAGGCAGAACCATTTACTGGATTTCTGTTTTAATCACTAAAAGACTCCTGTAACATCTTCAGAGGAATGACCTATGATACATAGGTTTGGCAAAGTTCACAAAGGCCCCTGGAGATAAAAAGTAAATTCTATAGTGATGATATTACTTGTTGAACTACTAACACTGCAGAAGAAAACAATTTTTAAAGTAGAGGAACAGGTGAAATCGATGTCAAACCTTTTCTTGGATCAGCCTCTGAAGATGAACCCCACAGGACAACAGAGCAGTGAATAAGGTCAACATGGACTGCTGCACTTTGCAGATGGCAGAGGCCAGGGAGCTCATCACTGAGTTCAGTCCCACCTTCTCAATAACATTCTGGAAGGCGGCAGGAGAATGGCGAGTGATTCTGCACAACGCCTGCAGAGACAGAAGGACAGATCCGTCAGACAACACCAGGTGCATTAACCAGGCCCTAGAAAGGTAACACACGCTTCTGGGTAAACAAGGAGAAGGCACTTTGCTCGCTCCTTCATTACTTATTTTGGCCTAAGTTGGAAACCTTCAACACATTTAAAAGTAAAACAACAACTCAGCTGCTAATGAAAACTAAAAAGTTGTTTTAATACATTGGAGACTCTTATAATAATGACCATGTAAATGATGAGAAACTAAAATGATACACTGATACATAAGTCTATACAGAAAAGTTCCCTTTAAGTAACAAGCACCATTAAGTGCCCTCTTTGGGCAGAAACTAAGCTAAAGGCTGAACAAATAGTCATTAAAGTAAATATCTCACACTTACTGTTTAGTGCGTAAAGAACACTCTCTGAGAATATATGAAGACTATCTCATTTAATTCTCCCAACATATAACAAAGGTATTATTATTATTAACCATTTTATAGCTTGTAAAACTAAGGCATAAAATATTTAGGTAATTTGCCCAAAGACATAGGTAGTAAGTGGCAAAACTGAAATCCAAATCAGGTAGTCAGACCCCTGAGCTTTTCTAAATTGCTCACAGACTATTAGAGATAAAACTTGTAATTAAGAAATGTTAAAGGGACTTCTTTAAGAAGAAGAAAAAGATCAAAAATATGAATAATAAAATGGCAATAACTACCTATCAACAATTACTTTCAATGTAAATGGATTAAATGCTCCAATCATAACACACCAGGTGGCTGAATGGAAAAGGAGACAAAACACTTACAAATATGCTGCCCACAAGGGACTCACTTCAGATCAAAAGACACACAGATTGAAAGTAACAGAATGGAAAAAGATATTTCAAGAAAACAGAAATGAAAAAAAAAAGCTGCGGTAGAATACTAGACAAAACAGACTTTAAAACAAAGGCTATAACAAGCGACAGAGAGGGACCCAGGAATCCCACTTCTGGGTATTTATCCAAAGAAACCCAAAACACTACTTTGAGGGGACGTGTGCATCCATATGTTCATTGCAGCATTGTTCACAATGGCCAAGATATGGAGGCAGACTGGGTGTCCATCAATGGAAAAATGGATAAAGAGATGGTGGTACATACTCGTATATATAGTGGAATATTGCTCGGCCATGGAAGGGAATGGGTGCTTACCATCTGCGGCAGCATAGATGGATCTGGAGGGTACTGTGCTGAGTGGAGTAAATCAGACAAAGAAAGACAAATGCCATATGATTTCACTTATATGTGGAATCTAAAGAATAAAAGAACAAAAACAGAAACAGACTTATAGATACAGAGATTATTTTGATGGTTGCCAAATTGGAAAGAGGTTGTGGGGGCAGTGAGTGAAAAAGATGACGGGATTAAGAAGTACAAATTGGTAGTTACAAACTAGTCATGAGGATGTAAAATACAGCATAAGGAAGATAGTCACTAATGTTGTAATAACTATATTTGGTGTCAGATGGGTACTCGATTTATCGGGTGATCACTTCATAAGTTATATAAACGTCTAATTGCTGTGTTGTACACCTGTAACTAACATAATGTTGTATGTCAAGTGTAATTGAAAAATAAAAAGTACATTTAAAAGCTTGTAATGAATAAACTAATAGAATTTAAGAAATGTAATAGAAGCGGGCTCAGTAATCATGCTTGGAAAGGCAGGAAAAGCAAGTCAACAACAGCTCCTTAAGTAAGATAATATTTAATATTGCACTAGTTTCTGAAGGTAAGTGGGAGATGGATAGGTGGGAAAATAAGAAAATTCTTCCCAGAGAAAAGAAAACAAATACAGGGTACCCACATAGAGACATAGGATGAAGAGCATGTTCTAGAGGGAGACCATCCGCTGTCTGATGCAATTGTAATAGAACATACTTCGGGTGAAAGAAGAGGCAGAGAGTAGGAAAGAGGAAAACATGGTCCATCTAGAAAAGCAGGATGGAGCAGAGGTGCTCTACCAAGCTAGGACCTTTGAATTTTATGCCATAAGCAATGGGAAAACCTCAAAAGTTTTAGGCAAAAGAGAGGGATGGTCATATTCTGTGTGTACATGGAAGACTCCAAAGAAAGAAATAAACATAAGCCAGAAAGGTTTCACAAAAACAGTCATTATAATTATAATATTAATGCCATATAACCTTCTTCCTGATTTATATTTGAAACAGATTTATAACCTTGACTAATAATGAAAAGATCAAGAATAAGATAAATTGTTAGAAATATTATGATGTCAAACGAAAAAGAGGTAGGAGGGATGGAAAAGATAAAGACTGAAAAATATTTTCATTTTCTTGAATGTCTCAGGAAAAATTATTTTTTCTATCCCTAAGAATGAACTTCCTTTAAAAGTTATTCCTATTGATAAGAAAAACAAGTGTTGACTGGTATCAAACTCAAATCTTCCACCAAAATGAAATGTTTAAAGTAAATGTATTTATTTTATGCTAAACCTTACTTCCAATCTTTATGAAAATGCTAATGTAACCTTATTATAACCAAAAAGGAAAAGGTAAATGCACATAGTAACAACGAAAATCTAAAGGGACCCTCTCCAAATGCTGTTCAAATTTTTCAAATAAATGCATATTATTTATAAGAATTTTAATTACATTCCAATGCCATGAGTATATTAGACATTTTTTAAATTACTATTTGGAACTAAACATTTACAGGAAAGTTAACTTTATTAATAATGTATATATTTACTATCCTTTCTGAAGTTACTGAGTAAACAAACATACTGAAAAATGAATATTTGTAAAGCACTAAATATATGTTCCCTAAAACATCAACAAAAAAAGTGTCCCTTTCCTTAAGGAACTGATTATCATATAAAAGTCTTGATATATGTACTTATAAAAGTCTTGTTTTACTAATCATTGAAAAATGAAAACAGGATCTCAAACTAATACCTGCACGCCCATGTTCATTGCAGCATTGTTCACAACAGCCAAGGTGTGGAAACAACCTAAGCGTCCAGCAACAGGTGACTACATAAAGAGGTGGTACATACATACTACGGAACATTACTCAGCCACGAGAAAGAAGACAATCCTGCCATTCGCGACAACACAGGTGGAGCTTGAAGAAAGTATGCTAGGTGAGATAAGTCGGACAGAGAAAGACAAATACTGTATGATCTCACTTATATGTGGATCTTAAAAAGCTGAAATCATAGAAACAGAGAGAATGGTGGTTATCAGGGGCAAGAGGGTGGGGGAAATGGGGAGATGCTGGTCAACAAATACAAACCTCCCGTTTTAAAATCAGTAAGTTCCAGGCACCTAACATACAACGTGGTGATTGTAGTTAATAATAGTGTACTATATACCTGAAAGTTGCTAAGAGAATAGATCTGAAGTGTTTCTCCACGGAAGAGAAGTAGTAGTTATGTGATGTGATGGAGGTGTTAGCTAACATGCACTGGTGGTCATTATTCTGCAATATGTAAGTATCAAATCAACATGCAGTACACCCTAAACTTACACAACGTTACATGTCGGTTATACCTCAATAAAGCTGGAAAAATAATCATCATTGACTCCATTTCAAACATAGACCAGGAATTTGTATTCGTTTACAAATAGCCATATCAGAATGAAATTTCACGATGTAAACTCTACTTCGAACACCTTTGAAATAACATTTCAGTCTCCCCTTTCTTACATACAGATGGGGAAGTTTGTAGGCTATGAAAGTAGGGTTCTTCAAGTCTAAAACCCAAATTGTGTGAGTTTCAGTAGAAAAGTGGCAGCTCATATGTGAAAACAGGAATAAAATAAATTCACTAAAAAACAACGCTGGTTCTGAAAGTGAAAGTGTTAAGAATGCATTTGTAATAAACCTAAGAAAATTGCTGTTTATGAAATCAAAACAGAATTGTTTCATTATTTTTATAATCCAAGGATTAAAAAATGAGAACATTTTAAATGGACTCCCTCAAGATCATGCTACAATCAGAACTGTTCAAGCAAATTCAGGGTTCCTCCAACAGGCACTTCAACACAGAGGAACAGTTAAGTCTCATCCGCAAAACTGTCGTCCTATCAATATAAAATCCCTACCCAATCATAATGGGGACATTTCATGATAAGAGATTTGTCCAAGCTAAGTGTATTCAAAGCAATTTAAGGACAACTGGAATGATCTTGTCTTCAGAATGTTGCTCAAAAGCCTAAGAGATTTTCCATTTAACCGGTCAACTCTGATATATCAAACACAGTTGAGAGCTTCATGGAGGCTTAAGAGCACATTCGTGCTTGTGTTTTCTAAATAAAAAATAACAATAAATCTCAAGTCTGATCTGCAGTGATTTGGTTTGGAAGTATTTACTTTTTAAAAGAGTTTGAGACTATATTCTAAAACTGTAAAGAACAATTCCAGTTCAAACTTTGCTTCAAAATTTGCTTCAAAAAGAGCATGGCATTATCCCCAGAATTTCAGTCTATTTAAGCTTTAAAGAAATAGACTCATTCAAAAGAGAAGGCTGTATATATATTGGAAACATGAACAGAATCAACACGTAATAAATTTAAGAATCATTTTTTTGTGTGTGTTTTGAATGATTTTTTTGATGTCATATCAAAAATTACCTTGGGAGCCTTTTAACTACACATACTCTCATCTGATCCCGGAGAGATTTTAAGATACACAAGAATAAGGGCAGGGCTGGACAAAAAAGAGGAAGTAGTCAACGTTGCTTAAAAAGCTCCCACCAACCCCAGTGAGGACCACTACCCTGCAAAATTCTTCACGTTTTACACCCTTCATCTCAGCACTTCAGTAACAAGGACGCCCTACCCCAGTTACCGCCCTCACAGGATCCAGTTTACTCAATCTAATTCAACAGGTTTCTCAGGTTCCCACTACAGTCAGAGGAATCCTCTGTCATCCTAACAATTCCAGAAACTTTTTTATCCATTCAATCTATTTCCCAAGCCAGGTCCATACCCTCCAAATCCCACTCCCTAAGCAACAAATGCCACTTCTGAGTGGGAGGAGAAATTAGCCATCTTCCACTCCAAGCCATGCCAGTGTTTTCAAGAGCCCCAAGGTCTCGAGCAGTGCTTCTCAAACTTCGGCGGGTATGACAATCAGCTGGAGGCTTGTTAAAATACAGATTACTGGGCCTCTTCCCCCAGAGAGTCTGATTCAGCAGGTCGGGGTTAGGGCCCAAAAACCTGTATTTCAAACAAGTCCCCAGGTGATGTGGAAGCTGCAGGTCTGGGGACCACACTGGTACAGGGGCATCTGCGGGGCCCTGGGATGACGAGAAGGGTCTGGACATCAGTGACGGCACAGCAGACGCAAACCGCTCCAAGTGGCACGAGGACCAGGGTGCAGCTTTGGCACCGAGCAACACTGTCCACCCTCCCCACCCCCCCACCCCCCCACACTCCGTCAACGAGTATCAACGAGCAACACAGTCAACGAGTATCTGCTGAGCACCTGCCGCGTGTGCTGAGGGAGAGAGCAAAAGGAACAGGGCTCTAACTTGCTGCAACTGACACTGTAGTGGGGGAAAATGTGCATGCGTGAGTTACACAAACACAGCTGTGCTCAGGGCTGTGAGAGAAAATACCATGATACGAGGGGCAGCCCTAACCGAGGAGGTGACATTTAAGTGAAGGCCTGAAAAACGAGGGCTCAGATATGGGAAAAGCCAGCCAAAGATCTTTATTATCTGGCCCTTTCTAGAAAATATTTGCCAACCTCTCCTAAAAAAGGAATGACACAAACAGGTGTCATGATATGGCAACCATCACAGAGGTGTCAGCACAGGTAGGAGTCCTGGGCGTGCTGAGGAGGTTTCATGGAGAAGCACCGGAGAGACCCAGATTGAGCTCCACCCTACAAAATAAAAGTCCTCGGTTCTCTCAAATTATTAATGGCATGAAGTACACAGACAGGCTGAGGACCTGTTTCCTGTCAGAGGGGACTAAAGATATATGAAAACAACATATAACACAGGATACTGAAGAGGCTCCTGGAGCAGAAAAGTAAAGAGAGACATACTGGGGACAATGGGGAAAATTTCAGTGAAAAATTAATTATTTAAATGAATGCTAAGAACAAAATATAAGTTCAAGATGAAAGAGTGAAGCTTAATCTGTCAGATGAAGAAATGGCTGGAAAGTATAAGCCTTTGGTGAGAAAAACCAAAAAAATTTTGCCAAGAAAAGAAACCACGCTGATACTAGGGTGGTGCAAAAGTAATTGCGGTTTAAAAGGTAAAATTGCTAAAACCACAATTACTTTTGCACCAACCTTATAAAGATGAAAATGGTAACATTAAACAACATTAAACAATTAAAGCAAGACAGATTTTTTTTTTAAAGGCCCAGGATTAAAATGGAGACTTAAGATATGATTTCAAGATGTTTCAAGAAAGTTCACTGATATACTTCATAACTCTTTCTGATGGTTTCTCCATAATTACTCATACCATATTTAGGGTTCTTTGTATTTTGAAATCATGTGGCTCCTGAAGCGGGGGCAGGTGTAGGTGTGGGTGTGGGTGTGGGTGTGGGTGTGGTGGATGCTATATATGCTTTGCTTAATGATATTCAGTGAGCAGGATTGTTAGCCCTTGATCTTTGAAATCACACAGGTAAATTTAAGAACAGGAAAACATCCATACATATCCATAGGATTTAGCACCATAAAAGTCATTAGAGAGCTTAGCAGGATCAGCTTCAGTGACATTTTTAGGCCAGATACCAGATTGGGTTGAAGAGGAAACAGGCCAGAAAAGAGCAATAACTTGTGCCAATAACTCTGTATAAAGAAGCATGGCTGTGAAGGGGGACATGCAGCCACAGAACTTTTGATATGTCTGCATGTGTACTTTTTTTTTTAACGGGGCAAAGAATACCTGAATGCTGATTTGAAGGCTCTAGTGCACAAGGACAGGTTAAAGATTTAAGAAAGAGCCAAAAAAACATTTGAGGGAGGTTCTCAAGAAGGGAACAGGAAGAAGATCTGGAGAATCATGAGAGGTTTGTCTATGACAGGAGAAAGGATAGCTCATCAATTGCAACAGGAGGGAAAGAACTGAGAGAGGACAGGTGTGGATGTAAATATGTCTACAGAAATGGCAGACATCGTTGGGATAACTCCCATTGGATGCCTTCATTTTTCCCTGGGAAGTATGGAGGAAAGTCATCTACTGAGGATGCAGGAGGAAAATGTGGGATTGGAGATTTAAGGAAAGAGGTAAGTTATAAAACTGCCACAGTGAGGAGTGCAAGAATGAGCGGACAAGAGAAATACAGTGCAGTTGCCATACAATGTCGAGAGTCCAGGGGAGACTGGTGATCAGACTATTTAAACAAATCATATGAGAAAGGATTGTATCTGTTCAACAGACTATTAAATTGATACAACCATGTTAACACATCTTCATAATTATCCTTTACACCAAGTCATTATAACCATGTGAGCAAAGTAGTATACAACCAAATTGCAAAACCTGCAAAACCAGAGAGCTGAACATTAAAATGAATTCATTTTGAGTAACATGATAACCCATTTAATATAAAATCTGAAAGACTGAGCTAACAGAAAAAGTCAGGGAACACTAATATACCAAATCCTGTAGCCTATCCACTGTCACGGTTTTCCACGATCGCCCCCAAATCGTTTCTGAAACCACAGTATCACGGTCCTACAAGGTCCTATTGGAATTTCCTGACAGTCCCAAGATTTTCCAGCCCCAGTACTAAAAAATTCTGCTTTAGGAGAAAAATCAAGTTATGGTTCTCACCAACTATTATATTACTCTGAGATTTGTTTCCTATTTATCCAATTAAAACTACTCTGTTTCTGGCACAGGTTTTGCAAACTTGGTGTTTAAATATATGCAAATATACCCCAAAATATGCTCCATCTTACCGATATCGCTGTTACCCTAAGAGAATCAGCCGTGGAATGTTTGAATAGGTACCATAAAACAGGTCCAATTTCTCCTGTAATAAAGCCGTGGGCCTGTGTAGAAAAGGTAGTGCAGACATTTTCAATAATCTTTGCTGCCATGTGATTCACAACACGTTCTTCCTAGAGAATGAGAGAGCAGAGAATAAGGAGAAGATTAAAAGGGTATTCTTTAGTATGAGAAACACATTTTTTCATTAACTATTGCAAGTAAAGGCCTGATACCAGGAGAATATTATCTGCTTCTGTATGTGTTGGGTACTTTAGGAGGTGTGATTATTCTTTCAGGCTATTATGAAACTGTTACCAATAATCATTTAGTTAATCACTAAACCTAGCCCAATATAATTTGAATATATTTTAATAAAAAATGCCGAAATAAACTGGAAAATACACAATATAAGCATAACATAAATATCGGGACATAAGTTTAAAGTCATAGGAGCAGGCAAACAATCCTAAGAAACCACTCAGGCCTGGTACCAATTGCCCAAAGACCACCTAAATATGAGGCAGCAAGGAAAATCTTAAGAAAGGCACTGCCTCAGTGGTGTGACCAAATTAACCCTAAAGGCTATTCTGGATTGTCCTGACAATGCTTAAAATCCAGCCTCTAGAAGGATCAAACTGTTTACAAGTAACTTAAATGAGTCCAAGAAAAAGGACAAAAATACTCAAAAGAATACAAAAAAACTCCAGCACCCAACAATATAAAAACAACAATGTCTGAAATCCAATTAAATAATACCACAAATGCAAAGAAGCAGGAAAAATATGATTCATGAGAATAAAAAAATGCAATCAATAAAAATAACATAGATGATAGAATCAGAAGCAAAATATGTTTAAATGGCTACTATAAACACAATCCGTACCCTCAAGAAGGAAGAAGAAAGCATAAGGAGAGAAACAGAACATATAGAAACGACCCAAATCAAAAGGCTGGAGATAAACAATACAACTTCTTATATGAAAACTACACTAGACTGGCTTAACAGATTAGACTCTGCAGACTAAATGTTTAGCGAACTTGAAGACATAGCAATAATCAATAAAAACTATCCAAAACAAACACAGAAAGAAGATTTTTTTAAAAATGGAACAGAGCATCAGTGAATTAGGGGCCAACTTCAAATGACCTAATGTATGTGCAGTGAGAATCCCAAAAGAATGTGTGTGGTAGGTGGAGGGGCGGAGTGGAAGAAGAAAATATTGGCTGAAAATTTTTCAAATACATGAAAACTCTAAGAAACTCAATGAACTCAAGCAGAACAAAGAAAAATCATGCCAACGCATACCATAATCAAACTGCTAAAAACCAGTAATAAATAGAAACCTTGAAAGCAGCTAGACTAACAAGACCCATTACGTAGAGGAGAACAAAGATAAGGATGACAGACTTCTCATCAGAAACCAATGCAAACCGGAAGACAGTGGAGCAAAATCTTTAAACCACCAAAAGGAAAAAGAAAAAAACGTAACTATCAACCTACAAATCTATATCCGAAAATAACACCTTTCAAAACCAAAGGTAAAGGTGGGGGACATAGGGAGAGGTTGGTAAAAGGTTACAAACTTTCAGCTGCTAGATGAATAAGGTCTAAGGATCTAATGTAAAACATGGTGACTATAGTCAATAAGACTGAATTATCGAAATTTGCTAAAAGAATAAAAATTAAATGTTCTCTCACCAAAAATGTAAACATGTGAAGTGACTAAGTATTAATTAACTCAATGGGGAAATCTTTTCAAAATGGATATGGCTATCAAATCATCACTTTGTACCCTTTAAATATCTTACAATTGTATATATTGACTATATCTCAATAACGCTGAAAACAAAACTAATGTAGAAGTAAAATGTATAATAATATAAAGTCTAGAAGGGAAGTACTAGATATACTATGGTGTAAGATTCTTATATATAATTCTTGTATAGTATATACGAATAAGCATATCATTATATACAGCAAATTCTGGTGTAAGGTTGTTATAAAGGTTGCTATATATATATGAATCTGTACATCATTACTCAAAGGTCAACTATAGTTAAGTTAGAGATATATATATGGTAAAAAAAAAAAGCATAATCCAATAAAGGAGATAAAGTGGAATCATTAAAAAGTCAATTAATCCAGAAGAAGGCGAGAAGAGAAAAAGGAAACAAAACAAAAACAGACAAATAGAATACAAGTTCCAAGACTGCAGATTTAAACTCAACCATTTCAACAATCATAGTAAATATAAAGGTCTATACACACTAATTAAAAGGCAGAGATTCTCAATTTAGATTTAAAAAAAAAAAAAAAAAAAAAGCAAGGCCCAAATGGAGGCTGTTTTCAAGAAACCCTCTGATATATAAATTCACTGATAGGTTAAAAGTAAGTGTAAGAATGCACAAAGGCTAACATGTATCCAAAAAAAAAGCTAAAGTGGCTATATTACTTCAAAAAAACAGATTTCATAGCAAAGACTATCCAGGGATAAAGGTCATTTCACAAAGATTAGAGTCATTCAACAGGAAGGTATAAAAATCCTAAATATTTATGCACCTAGTAACAGAACTTCAAAATACCTGAAGCAAAAATTGATACAATCAAGAGAATAAACAGATAGATTCACAATTTTAGTTGGAGAATTCAATATACTTTCTCAATAACTGACAGAACAAGTAGCCAGAAAGTCAGTTATGATAACACTATCAACTGACTTTGACATTTAATTTTATTCAGCAAAAGAAGAACACACATTCTTTTCAACATCCTATGAAACATTACCGTGTTAGACTATAAAACACATTTGAGTAAGTTCTATATTCACAAATTAATTTGAGATCAATCACAGACTTAAATAGAAATGCTAGAACCAAAAATCTTCTAGAAGAGATAATAAGAATATCTTGTTTATCCTGAAGTAGACAAAGCTTTCGTAGGGAAAAATAAAAGGCACTAAACATAAAAGAAAAAAAATTTCATCAAAATTGTAAATTTCTACTCATAATGACACCAGTAAGCCTCAGTGTCTTAGACTGAAAGAAAATGTTTGCGATACACTCTAAATATCTGAGCATTTTAGGTTATATATCAATTAAAATATTTCAAAATACATTAAAGAATTAAATGTATAATATAATCCCATGTTTAACAAAAAAAACATATGTACATATACAAATAAAGGAAGGGCATAGAGAGATATACAATACTCTGTTAATAGTGATTATAACAGGTAAGGGAGGTGGAGCGGGGGGGTGGGGGGGTCCACTAATTCTACTTTAGACATTTGTATATCGTCTGGATTGTTACAGTATGTGCGTATTACTTTTCAACCCAAATGTATGTATTTTTCATGCAAAAATTATTTTAAAAAAACAGTGAGAAGACATTGAGTTATGTGTAGGTTGAAGCCTTGGTTTTGCACTCTGCTAGCTATATATCCTTGAGCATTTTCATCTCAGTGCTTCAACTTCATCATCTATAAAACAGAGATAATAAAACACAAGGCAGTTGGAAAATTAAATGAGACAACATACATTTTTTTTGGATACAATTAATTTAGGTCACAAAAAGCAGTCAGTTCTCAGTGTGTTAGCTTTTCTTCCTATTATTATTAATATCATACAGTAGGAATTGGAAGGCTGCTAGAAAAGGCATTTTAAAGATACTTAACCTCCTCAAAGTTTGACACATTTCATTTCTCAGCATGAGTATGGGAGAGAATGCTTCCTCCCCATTCCTGATGTTTCCTCCATGTAGCTAGAACACATTCATGTAACACTTTTACTCTCTCTCTGTTCCTTTGCTCACCTCTATCCAAGGGGAAGTAAAACATTTCGTCTAGTTGGCATTTGAGAAAAACAAACTGGGCATGCCTGAGTGCTCAGCTCAGCGACCCTTTTTCCCCTGAGCACAAGCCCAGCCACACAGAGCTGTCCTCTCATATCCCGCCCCCATCGTAAGTCTTACCTGGAAAGGACTCCACGTGGAGAGTGCCACTACATCAGGGGTGCTAGGATTCCAGTTATCAGGAAGCCTAGGTGCCCACACATGTAAGCCATGTCCTCCACTCTAGCTCTCATTACATACACATATGGTATTTTTTGTCTCACATGCCTTGTTCTTTGTTTTATTTCTCTTTAGGTTCTGAAACCTTTCTCCTGAATGTAGGATGAGGGAAGGTGCTATTTATGGGGACCCTCTCAAATACCTTAACAAGTGCTACACATCACAACTGTCAGTCAATTTCTAGAGGACTCATTCCTAGAAGTAGAAAACCACAACTATTTTAGCACCTAGGTTGGAAAGGGGCCATGTGTCATCTCAGTGTTCTATAAACCCAGTGACGCTGTCAGGCCACTTCAACTCGCCACCACCTGAAATGAGCTATCCTAGTCCCTCAGGGATCCCATCTAGGACATCACACAAGCACTAAGATTGGGGCTATTTTCTGCTTAATTAACTCTTTGGAAGGGATAACTGGACTGAATTGGTATCATCATTTAAATCAAAGATCTATTTCATCATATTGTAAGGATAAAAGCTGATGATTAGAAAATGATCCTATGAAAATAAGCCTCTGGTAATCAGGCTTTTAATGAGGAGCTGTACTATGTTTTAATAGTGTTAAGATCAAACGTATTGCAGGCAGTCTTTACAAAAAAGAAAGTTTTGCTGCCAATATAATTATAATCGACCTGCTTACTTTTCCAAAATAGAATACTAAAATTAACATCTAAAATACTGACATTAAATATTTTCACATTTGTAGATTTAGTGAAAAATCTATGGCCTTTCTTCTACAGGCTTCAAGGTACCTGATGTCGATTTTGCAGAGTTTATTAACTCATGCAATCAAGAAAATAGGATTTCCATTTCTTCCAATGTTGTGGGCTAGATTATCTGGACAACTCCATCCCTCTAAACACAACTTGAAATGCTAAATATAAAATAAGACAACAAACCTTAAGCATCGATGAACTAGCACCAAGTTCTTAGGCAACTGACTGTGTAGGCAAGAACCCTGAGAGGTGCCCAGGGCACTTAAGCTGATGTTTGTCCCAAGGGCATTTGTCCAACAAAGGTGAACAAGAGGAATGGAGGCAAGGCTGAGGCCCACACAAGTAGGAAGTCAAATGAAGACCCTCTCCTGGTCCCAATCAAAGCTACAGCTCCCAATGGCTACAACCCAGTATAATAGATGGGGGCAAGAAACACTCTCCCATTCCCCTGTCTCCCCACAATCAGAATTGGGGGCTGAAGATATATGTTAAGGAGAGCAGACTGCAAGAAGGAAAGCCCATGAGACGCTAAGGGAGCCACAGTTGCTTTGACTCTGCCTTCTTAAAAACAACAACTACAGTCAGAAGACAGTGAGACAGTATCTTCAACTGCTAAAACAATGGTATTCACGGGAAAAAAAAGTATTTCAAAAACAAGAACAGGATAACTACTAAAAAAATGAGGCACTACAAAAAATAATAAAACCAAAAAAGAAGGCATGAAGAAAAAAATAAATACAACACAGATAAATCAAATAGTACAAAATAAGATGGCAGCTATCTATCCAACCAAATCAACAATTACAATAAATTTAAACGGACTAAATACTATAGTGAAGAGAAAATGACTATAAAATGGAAGTTTTAAAAAATACAACAATATGAGGAGATACATCAAAAATACAGTTATTCAGTTAAAAAGGCTGAAAATAAGAAAATGGAAAAAGACACACCAGTCAGATCTAACCCAAATAAGGACAGTTTAACTATATTAATATCACACAGGATAGACTTTGGGCAAGAAGCACTAATGGTGAATTTTAAAGATCACAATATAATGATAAAAACTTCAACAAAGCAAGGGAAAAACAATCTAAATTTTCTGTATATCTAATAACTAATACTAAAAATACATAAAAGAAAAATTTGACAAAATTGCAATCCTACCAAAGAAGGCAATTTAAACATATATCTCAGTAGATGACAAAACAGACAAAAAACAATCAGCATAGATATAAAAGATTTATATCTACATCTGTCTGTATATTAAATTAACTAGCTTGACCTAATGGGTAGGAAAATACCACCAGCAGGTGGGGCCCCCAGGGCTCAGCCAACATCAAACCACTGAAAAGCTGCACATCTGGAATTGAAATCCACATCCTCCGACTGCCAGCTCAAGGTCTTTGAAATGTCAGCCCCAAATCTGAAACTATAACTTAGGATCATCACAGATACCTCGTCTTCTACACTGCCACACTCTTCTTTAAACAGTTATATCAAATATTCCTATTCTTTGTGTATTCCACCATGAGTCTCTCACTTTAAAGACATCCCCTCTTTCCATCTGAGTGCTTCCATCTGTGACAAGGACAAAAACATCTGACTCACATCTCACCATTGTTAAAGTTACAGAAATCATGTTCATACAGCAGGTTGACCTGTTTGATAAACAGTGACAAAATTTCTTAGGCAACCTAAAAAGAGAACACCTACTGAACACTATTTTAGCAAAGTCATTACTATCTCAATATAAGGCTTCCTGTGCCAAAGTGCATCCCACAGCATGCCAGGTCTGTCAGGTAGTTTGTGGTCAAAGAACTTGGAAAATACAATAGCTCCTCAAGTAGATTCATAACTAAAAGCTCAGAAACATACTAAAAACAAACAAAACTGTTGAATCATGTTTAACCCAGTGTGCCCCAATGTATTTGACTAGAAAATCCTTTATTCATATAATACTTATAAATATTCTATGGCAAAGCTAGTTTTTTTATGCATAATGAACCAAAAAGAATTATAATTTAAAAATATTGCCTTCTAAGAAGTCTACATATCAAATTAAAATGAAGAAGTAAAATTTCTATACTTTCTTCCCAAAACAGAGAGGGAGAAAAAGGGGGAGGGACGTAAAAAAAACAGCGTTAATAGTCCACGTTCAACAAGGTACATTACTAAGTTTTGATGTGGGGGGAAAAAAATCTCAGGAAGTTAAGCAAAAGAACATGTCAATATATTTAAAAACAACAAAAATAGCACAATAATGTGAATACACTTAATGCCACGGACTTGTTCACTTAACGGTTAAAATGGTAAGTTTTATGCTACCTATATTTATTTTTAAAAATAAAATTGTGCCCATACATAGCACCACAGACACACACAAAATAATTACTAATACAGTTCCAAATGGAAAAATAAAACTTTTAGAAGAAAATGTAATAGACCATCTTGATGTTGGAGTAGATAAACTTTTCTTAAGACAAAAAGCACAAATCATAAATAGATTGACAAAGTTAGCTACATTAAAATTAAGAACTTCTATTTATCAACAGCCACTGTAAAGAAAATGAGAAGTCCAACCACAAATTTGAAAGTATCTATGACACATATGAACAAAAGATTAATATCCAGATTACATAAAAATTCCTATGGATGGAGTGCCATGAAATCTGTAATTATTTTCAAACAGTTCAGAAAATAAACGAATGAATAAATAAATAATAAATACACATACGGATATATACATATACATATATTACAACAAAGGCAAAATGCTAAGAACTTGAATCTAGGTAATAGAAATAAAGGTGATCATTATAGTTCTCTTTCCTTTTCTAATATTTGAAACATTTTATAACAGTAGGTTGGAGTGGGGTGTACAGAAATCCCACATAACAATGGAAAAAAATGGTTTTCTAAAGAGAAAACCAAAAAACCCTAAATAGAAAAAGATGGTCATCCTCAATAGTAATCAGGAAAATGCACATTAAAACTATTATGAGAAACCATTTAATGCCCATGAGATTGACAAAAATTTGATATACAAATGTTCGAGACGATGTGGGTTAACGGGTGCTCCTATACCCTTCAGGTGGGAATATCTCTCTCTCTCTCTCTCTCTCTCTCTCTCTCTCTCTCTTTGTCTCTCTGTCTCTCTGTCTCTCTGTCTCTCTCTCTCTCTCTCTGTCTCTGTCTCTCTGTCTCTGTCTGTCTCTCTCACACACATATTCAGGTATATTCCAATTAACAACATACTAACACACTACAATTTGGTATAAATGAGCTATTGTTTGCACAATCAGCATGTATCAACCTCGGCCTAACTTTGAGCAAAAGAATTAAATCTCCAGAGAATTAAGGTGCCATTCCACTTGTATAAAGTTCAGCCTTAAGAACCAATCAATAAAATACTTAGCAATTCAAAGATGGAAACATGATAAATAAAAATTAAAAAAAAAAAAAAACTTGGGAATAACAGTCACTGAAGTCAGAATAGTCGCTATTCCTTGAAAGAAAGAATAAGCTTCAATCCAAGAGGGACAGAGAGGAATCCTCGAAGCTACCAATCCTCTTTTTTTCTGAGAGTGAGTGTGTGAGAGGTGAGCTTTTACCCACACACACATTTCATATATTCTTCTGTATATGAGATACATTTCAAAAGAGAACAACCTACACTCAGAAATACCAGTAGGTGCTGGGAAAATAGTTTTCTACATGGAAAAAAGTTTTTTAATTGTTGAAGATAAAAGGCTTAAAATTATTTACCTTCAACTACGTCCTGAATACATTAGACGTATACACAAAAGAACTGCTACGACTGGAATTATTTTTGTAAGGACAGGAATATTTTTTAGGTGGAAGAATCACCCCTAATTTATCTGTGTCATAGTGACAATGCTAGTGTGTATGCTGCCAAAACACACAGTAACTGCTTTTCAAATAGCATAAAATCTTCATAAATTAGAGAGTTCTGGACTTACCTCCCTATTTATGAAAAATACGCAAGACTTGCCATACATACAAAGAACAATTAAAGACGAATATGTTACTAAAATATAAAACAATATCATTATTTTACAATAACAATACGCGTGGATATCAAACATTATTCTTCAGATTATGTACACAATGAAAAATATGGGAGGGGTAGGGAGAAGTATTTAATAAAGGATACAACTTCGTGGACTACAATTAATAATCTTTAGGAGGCATTAATCTAAGTTACAAAAATTGAAAACACAAAGTTGTAAAAATTTCGTTTACACTGTTAAAAGAATCCCTAGAAGAAACGATTCCTGTGTTTCTCCTCTGAGTTCCTCTATTTTGTTCTTTTGCATTTATTTACTTGACATACTCCACTTTATATTTGTATCCAATCTCCCACAATAGATGGGATCTGAGTGCGGATAGAAATGTCACCTTCATCTGTGAGTCCCCAAGTGTGCTTAGCTTGAGGCCTTGAATGACAGACCCATGCATGTCTTTTGATGATAGATAATGACTTGATTCTCCTATTATTGATAAAGTACAGTTTACGGCTTCATTCATATCCCATAATGACAACTGACTTCGTATAAACCCTACAGGCTAGAAAGTGTTCAGACTTCATTTTGGGATCACTAGGGGAAAACCTGGCAGAGCATTCTATGCTTGGAACATTATTCCATTACCAGGTAGTAATAAACTCAAAAGGAAGATGTTTATTGTGACATATTTTTTTCATTCCTTAAGGAATGTGTTTAGCCTATGGCTTTGCCTTGGGTGAAACAATGTCAAATGGGTTAAAGAGAACAGAAAATGCCAACCTTTTAGGTCAGTTAGTAAAATCCTTTCCGTAGTTTCACATAGGAGCTACACATACCAATTGGTTGGTTGGCCAGCTGGCTGGTCTACAGTCATTAACTGCGGCATGAGAAGGGATGCGAATAAAATGAAAAATCACATTACATAATACTACTGAATATTAAAGCCAATGGAGATGAGTGGAAGCTTCCCTATTTCTGAACCGCAAAATAGCAACCTGACAAGGTAACCATGGGGCTTCTGAGGCTTCCAGAAAATTCTCTGCAGACACCTCACTTACCAAACTGGCGTATCGAGAACTTTCAAAGTGGGAAAGGATTAAGAATATGTTATTAAAAGCTACTTATGCTGTTTGTATTTGCTATCATCTTTTAAAAGCAGGACATTTTAAAAAGTGAATGAGAAAGCTGGTTCATTTTTACACCTGCTCCGCTGTAGGTCACTTGTAGGGTGGCTTGTCGGGATTATTTAAATTCAGGAGCAATACCTGGCTGACACGCGCCTGCACTGCTGCAGGCTAGAGCCCTCGCACAGCGCCTGAAGGGTTATTACAATTGGAGTCTACAGAGAACGACAAAGGAGCCTTACCCCTTCCCGAAGGCACCTCATTAGCACTGTGTACGTAGCCAAGGGAACGGCCCAGCATTCTCTAGGGTGCTTTTTTTTTTCTTCCTAAAATGAAGCAGAAGGGCAAGTGGTGAAGCTAACAGTACAAAGATATTTAACCCATTCAAGAAAAAGGCCCAGTTTCAAATGCACCAACTACTTAAAACTTCCTGACATTCTATTTAAAGCACTATTTATTACCTGACAATTATGATCTGGTTAGAGGTCTCGTCCTGCATTGTACATACGGGTACTGCTCCTATTTGTCACTATGTTATATATGATGTTGCTAAGATCCCCTCATCAGAAGCTGGATGAAGAGAACTGAAAAATGACAACATGATCTGGTTGACGAACAGTTTACTGGTAACTGCAGACGATAATCCAGATACTCCTACCTAAACGGTACCCCATTATCTGAAACGATTTGAAAGGCACAGAATAGTCTGAGTAATATCTCAGGATAATCCATACACACAAGTAAAAGGCAGTGTTTAGCTAGTAAGACAATGTGCTGGATAAAAACAAGCAATTATCATTAGCAGGAACACTGACTTTAATGACATCAGCAATAATTCTCTCACAGAAGAACCAAATTAAGGTCATAACCACAAGAATCCTCCTGCCACATAGCAACTAAAATCACCCAATGATCAGGTACCACTCAGAAAGGTAAAACATAATTTCTATAAAAGCAAAAGAACTTAGGTTCCGTTTAAAGAAAATATTTCGTTTAGATTGTCCAAATGCTAGAACTAGTACCTGCATTTTATACCAGTGAAGAGAACTGTAACGCATGAACACTGTACCCTGAATCACAGAATTCCACGTAGGATCATAAGCTGGACATTGTCATCCCAAGCTGCTCTAGCTCGAAAATCGCTAACTAATGAAGCACCCAATTAAACTTCCAAACACAACTTTCTTCCCCTCCAGCTCACGTTATTCAGAACGTTTCCCTTCCTTAACATCAGAGACCTCGGGTCCTCCTTCCCCCACCACACACCCCTTTGCTTTCGCCCAGTCTATCACCTACCCTCCCTCCCAGCCACTTAAAGAGTCCCTGGTCTACCAGTTAAACACTCCTGCCAAAAGCCTGAACCCCTTTCATGCCACTCAACCAGTGGGCTCTCTCTAGTCCTGTTTCTTGGACCATGGCTACATTCATTCAGCCTTACTGACTTTCTCTTTCCCGAAACACCCTCTTCTCTCTCCTAATTTGCTCCTACTTCACTTCCTCTCACTCAGTTTCTCAGACGCCTCTCTTACCATGTTCCAGTCTGTTCTCTATCTTTCCAGCATTTAAATCAAGTGACATCATTACCCTTCTTTAAAGCCTTCGTGACTCCCCCTGGCTCTTAGGACCAAAAGGAAAACACACGACTTGGCCAAGAGCACTTCAGGACCAGATCCCTGCCAGCCTCTCCAGCCTTGCCTACTCGCTCACTTCCCCCCGTCCTACTGGCCTGGTGCAATTCCCACATGAAAAAAAGCACCTACTGTGTGCCAGGAACTCTTCTAAACAATAGCCACACCGCCGTGAACAAGACAGATAAATGTTCTGCTTCCACAGTGCTTAGTAGGGACAGAGATTTAAAAAGAAATCAACAAATGAGTCAGGATGGCAGTGATGAGTGTGGTATAAACACACATCAGCATCAGCATAAGGGGTTAGAGGAAGACTGTAGCCTGGAAAAGGCTCTCTGAAGGGATCCATTTGAACAGAGAGAAAATGCAAACCTCTGGGGGGTGGGGGAGGGGACCCTGCAAGCCTGAGCAACAGCCAGAGGTGTGGAAGCGGGAATGGCATGATGGGTTCAAGGACCTGCAAGGAGGTCAGTGTGGCTGGAAGGAGTACACAAGGAGTTGGGGAGTGAGGTCATGAGAGCACTGGGTGGCAGCTCACACGCCCTGAAGGCACCTGGAGGGATTTACGACAATGACCGAGAAGTGCTGAGAGGCTCTGGGGAGCGACAATGTCATCTCTCACAGGTTTGTGGCAGGCTCACTCTGCCTGACGTCTGGAAAACAGACTAGTCCGGACACAAGAGCGAGGCAAGAAAAGTGGCTGGGAGTTTCTACAACAGGTCAGGGGAGAGATGATGATGGGCTGGACAAAAAGGGACAACGTGAGAAAACCTGGACTCAAGGTGGGAGGCATCCTCGACAAAAGTTAAGAGAAAATACATAAACTGTAACTGTACGCGGATTGCTTCATGACATCCTCTGCAGAAACACACTCTGGTCTCTGTCCTCAAGCCTGTAACCTTGGGATGTTATCAGAGCACCAACAGGACATAATATCCTATCACCTCAGGTCAGTCTCACTAGGTCAGTACTGACTTGCGATTTTAAGGTTGATATACGTTCGAAGTGACAATTCCACAAAAGCGCTCATCTCCTGAAAGTTATTAAAGTTTGTGGGCCCAGGGACAGAATTTCCTTTGCAGGTTTGCTATCGTTAAGACATGGTCAAATGTCATGGCCTAAGACATAGGCTTCCCTGGTACCAAGGAAAATGATTCTCTAAATCTACTTTCAGAAACAAACAGGAGTATGATTCTGTATGGTTCAATTTATGTAAGAGTCTAGAAAGTGCAAACTTGTCTATAAGACAGAAGCAAGTCAGTGGTTGCCTGGGGGCAGGAAAAAGGCAGGAAGGAAGAATTACAGAGGGTGCTGGGGAAACTATTGGAGGTAACAGAAATGTTCATTATCTTGATTGTGGTGATGGTTTCATAGGTATACACATGTGAGGTCAATTAAGTTCGCAAACTCATCCTAGAAAAAGTGCTACATACCTCACTGCTGAATATTACTATGGTCACCTTTGAAGTACTCCCCTTGGAAAGCTCTGCACTGACACCAGTGCCTAGTCCACCTGTCAAAGCAATTTTGGAACTCTTTTTCTGGGATGGCCATCAGAACTGTCATCGTATTACAGTTGATGTCCTGAAGGTCATTAAAATGTCTTCCTTTCAAACAACCAAAATGTCCTTCAATAGATGAATGGATAAAGAAGTTGTGGTGTATATACACAATGGAATACTATTTGGCAGTAAGAAAAGATGAAATAGGACCATTTGTGACAACATGGATGGATCTTGAAAGTATAATGCTAAACAAAATAAGTCAGACAGAAAAAGCAGAGAACTATATGATTTCACTGATATGTGGTATATAAACCAAAAACAACAAAAGAACAAGACAATCAAATGAGAAATAAAAATTCATAGACACAGACAATAGTTTAGTGGTTATCAGAGGGTAAGGGGATTGGGGGATGGGAGATGAGGGTAAGGGGGATCAAATATATGGTGATGGAAAGAGAACTGACTCTGGGTGGTGAGCACACAATGTGATATATAGATCATGTATTACAGAATTGTACACCTGAAATCTATGTAACTTTACTAACAGTTGTCACCCCAATAAACTTTAATTAAAAAAAAATGTCTTCCTTTCAATATTTTCTTTCTCTTTGGGTAAAGAAAGAGTCACTGGGGGCCAAATCAGTGAGTAGGGAGGGGGTTCCAATACAGTTACTTGTCTACTGGCTAAAAACTCCCTCACAGACAGTGCCGTGTGAGCTGGTGCATTGTCGTGATGCAAGAGCCATGAACAGTTGGCGAAAAGTTAAGGTTGTCTAACTTTTTCATGCAGACTTTTCAGCACTTCCAAATAGTAAACTTGGTTAACTGTCCAGTTAGTACAAATTCATAATGAATAATCCCTCTGATATCAAAAAAAGATTAGCAACATCGCTGCAACAAGTTCACGAACTTAATTGTCAGACCTCATACATCAAAATTGATCAAACTGTCATCTTTAAACATGTGCAGTTTATTGTATGCCAGTTATGCCTCAATTAAGTTGGGGCAAAGGTAAAAAATTTTTTTAAAATAGAACCAAAAAAATAAATTTAGACCAGACTCATATCCCTGCTAAGATGGCAGACTAGGTACCTGACCACTCTTCTAAGGAAAGCAACTATTAGGTTGATGCAAAAGATTTAAAAGATTAAATCTGCGGTTTAAAAGATTAAAAATCATTGCAAAAACCGCAATTACTTTTGCACCAACCTAATAGTTTTGTTGTAACATCCTTAAAATGCATCAGAGATCAAATCATCCCCCAAAGAACTGCAAGGAAAACAGCCTTGCACAAAACTTGGCATACACGAGAATGTTCCACTACGAGAAGAGGGAGAGAGGGAGGAAAGGAGTACTGATAAGAAATACATCCATATTAATTAAGAAACAGCTCCAGAGTGTGTATCTCCATACGCTATTCTTAATAGGACGTAACTATTAAGTGAAATAAGCAAGTTGTAAATGACACAAAAGAATCTACATTTCTATTTGCTCATATGTACAAAAGTGACTTTATAAATATAAGTAAGGAAGTAGTTATAATAATTATTCATTAGGGAACTAGGCAGATGGGGGACAAAAATAGGACAGAGACTTTTCCCAGAATACCTTTCTTTACCTCCTAGTTTTCTAGCTTCATGAATATGTCGTCTCTTCAAAACAGAAAATTACCCAAAAGTAAACTCAACAAAATATAGATGTCCAAAAGCTTTATGAATAGAAGTAACTTTAATGAAAATATTTTGAAAAATATAAATATATGGAAATGCCATTGTTTGTGCCCTGGAGGACAAAATACCATAAATATACCAATATTTTCCTAATTGACTGATACATAGATTCATTACAATTCCAAATATGCACTGGAAGACTCAAAATGATAACGATAGTAGCGCTTCCCAAATTGATATGTACAGCCAATGCAATTTTTTTTAAATGATTTACAGAATTGAACAAGCTGATTCTAAAATTTATACGGACATGCGAAGAGCC
Source organism: Rhinolophus ferrumequinum (assembly GCF_004115265.2). Classification (NCBI taxonomy): domain Eukaryota; kingdom Metazoa; phylum Chordata; class Mammalia; order Chiroptera; family Rhinolophidae; genus Rhinolophus; species Rhinolophus ferrumequinum. The sequence continues at coordinate 11,921,881 of NC_046300.1, read as the reverse complement.
AGGAATAGCCAAGACATTTATGAAAGGGAAGAATAAGGAGAGACATGCTGTACCAGGTATCAATACTAATTATGGAGCTAAATGGCTTCAAATACTTGTGTTTTATAACAATTATGGTAGTTGGCCTTAAAATGATGATTGTCCAGAAAGTCAATTTAATTTACATACTAAGGATACTCAGTTACTTAACATTTAAGAAAGTTCTACAAACAAAACATCAGACTTGTAATGAGAGAACTTCCTGATTCACTTATAACTTATGGTACTTATTGAAAACTCTCAAATGAAATGACTAACTCATAATTTATCAGTATCTATTCAATAATATTCTAAAAAATTACACTAATGAAACATGCAATTTTCCTTTGTGGAATTCAATACTCCTTCCATACTGTAACTTAACAAATAATTAGTCAAATTCTGCAATCACCAATTCTCATGGCCATGTAAAGAGCTATATTTGCACAAAGTGGTGTTTTAAACTGAAATAGAGCTTTTATACTGGGAGAAGCAAAGGCCGACTTCTTCTTGCCTAAAGGAGTCAAAGATGGCTGCAACCTAGGAAGTATTTTGGACTTTTGGTCCATAGGTTTTAAAATGTGACCTGAGATTCTCCTACACTTTAAAGTAAAAAAAAAAAAAAAAAAAAAAAGGCACTGGGAGAGAAGGAAGATGACTGACAGAGAGACAGACAGGGGGAGAAAGACAGATGGATGGACACTGTTAGTCTCTCTCGTCCAGAAGTAAAATTTCTCCTATGTTCCTAAGGCATGCTCCAAGAGGCAAAGTCAAAACACTTTTAGAGAATATTAATACTTGTCAGCCTGATACGTCAGAACATGTCAAAGAGCAATAGAGTCAACCAGACAGTCTCACCTGGATAGCTACAAGATAGATCAGCTCCCCGAGGGTTGGTAAAAGGCACTGTTTTAATTTGCTGTTCCTGAAGTTTTCCCTAATTAATTCAGTTAAGAGAGTAATTGCCTGAAAAGAGAAGAAAAAAAAACGTGTATTATTTCATATGTATCTCTCAGTTCTTTAACCTATATGCAAAAGGCAAGACGCTCTACAAAATTCACCGCCCATTTTTAAGAACTAGTTTTCAAATTATTTTCCAACATATGGGCCTTATTCCTGATAAAGGTAAAAATCTATCCAGTGAAATAAACTCTCGTCCACATAGCAATTACCAAGCAGTCTCACGTATCACTGATGCTGTGAGGCACCAGTTGCTCTAGCTTTAGACAGAAACTGAGGCTGCGAGAGGTCCAGCAGCTCCCCATCCAGTTTGCTGAAACGGCCAAGATCTGAACACAGATCTTACAGGCAAGATCCCTAGCCGGATCCAGCACACCCCGGTTTGAAAAATTCTTACATTGCATTACACTTTTAAAGGATTCCTTTGAAAATCTGAGAGGAGAAATACTCTACCAAGTTTCAACGTAATCCATTTTGAAATTCAGCAGCATATTTTATCAGATCTAGTTAATTTCCTAGGAGTCGTGCTAAGAAAATCATATACTCTCATTGCCGGAATTCATACACTAGAACACAGGTTAATCAAATCACAGTGTGACCATGACGTAGAGCACCAGTGTCTGTTTCAAACGGTACAGAAAGAATGGCCCCATTCTGAGACTGGAAAATAACATACACAAGGTAATGTGGGACCACTGCTCTAAAACAGTGTGACTCAAAGTCACAGACAGGACTGTTGCTTACCATCAACGAACACGTAAGTATAAAAATTGAAAACAAGCATTTGAAAACTTCCAGAGCAATTTGACAGTGATACAACATCCAAGCATGTGATCACTGGTCTCATTTTACAAACAAGAGTGCAGAGGGGTTGGAGTGGCACGTGGGGCAGCTGCACAGTAGTTATGCACTGGAGGCACATTTGGTGACACGGTATTTTTTTACATGGCTTCCTTGTTATAACTGGCATACAACACACCGCATATATTTAAAGTGGACAATTAGATACATTTGATACATGTACATCTGTGAAATCATCACCACAATCCAGATAGCAAGGTGGAACCATACTGTGGAATACTGTTGCACAACAAAAAGGAACAAACTACTGACACATGCCACAACCTGGATGAATCTCCAGAGAACTGTGCTAAATGAAAAAAGCCAATCCCAAAAGGTTACATGCCATACGGTGCCATTTCTACAACAGTCTCAAAATGACAAAAATATAGAAATGGAGAACAGATTGGCAGTTGTCAGGGGTCGGAGCGCAGGGGAGGACACATGACAGAGGGAAGTAGGCGTGGTTACGAAAGGGCAGTATAAGGGATCCTTGTGTTGATAAAACTGTTCTGTGCCTTCACAGTTTGGATGTCGATATCCTGGTTGTAATACTTCAGTGGAGTCCTCCAAGATGTTACCATTGGGGAAAACTGGAGAAGTACACACAGCACCTCTCTGTATTATTTCTTACAACCTCATGTGAATTTACAATTAGTATTTCAAAATAAAGGATGTAATTTTTTTTTTTTTAAGTAAACCTCATACTAAATTCAAAATCTAGATCTGGCTTTCAGCTTCACAAAGTTAGTGACAGGAATTTATAACATTTCTCCATTTTATAATCCACTGGCTTTTTGTGTCAGTCAGTATGCATCACTGGAAATTAAAAAAACATTTTAATGCTGCAGATCCTTAAAGAAATAAAATTGTCTGAACTGCCCCCAGCATAACAGAAATTGCTTTGAAGCTCAGTGTCTTATAAATAGACACACATCAGATAATCTATGCTAATAATGCCACAGCAATCTGACATCTCACTTGCAAAGTTAACTTTGGATAGCATTAAACAGTACACAACAGATAACGTTTCTCTGCAACGTTATTTGTATAGATTTCCCACTTATTTTTAAAATTTAAAGAAGTATTAATATTAAAATGGAAAACTATAAGAATAATAAACAAGTATGCCACATAAATGACAAATATCAAAGAGAAAAATAAGTTTTTGTTGAGCTAGGTGCACTGACGTTCGAATACTAAACAGAACCAAAAAAGTAAAATAGATTTGTTTAGTTCTTCTTCAAACTCAGAAATCCAAGTAATATTTGGATATTGTTCTCATGCATCTTTTGCTATAGTCTATAAAATTTTACCTGGCCTTCTAACATTCAAACTAGATGGGGGTGAAAGGGATCAAATATATGGTGATGGAAGGAGAACTGACTCTGGGTGGTGAACACACAATATGATATACAGATGATGTATTACAGAATTGTACACCTGAAACCTATGTAACTTTACTAACAACTGTCACACCAATAAACTTTAACTTTAAAAAAATGTATAAAAATAGGATATTCAAGTATTATGCTAAGGTGTGCATTTTTTGAAAAACATAAGTAAAGGAAAGTGGGGGGGAGGGGTTTAGGGTCTTATTTCTACTGTCGCTATGCTTTGAGGCATATCTACTCCATCACTGGTTCTATTACCATGATGAAAACTACCCTCCTGCAACCACAGGCATGACTGGTGGGGTGATTACTACAAATAATTTAAGATTGCACCACTTTTTCCTAAACTACTTTGAAACCAAAACCCATTTTCTATAATAACAACTTTGACAAGGTTGAGCCAGGCCTCTTGGCTTTATCTGAAACCATCAGATTGATATTAAAAGGTTGACCGTGCTTCAGTTTCACATATCCGGGACTGAGAGTCTCTTAAGTCAAAGGCAGAAAGACAGGAAGATGATGAATTAAGGAGACTACCAAGGCATGGAAGTTCTGCAGTTATAACACTAACATTCTGATACTTGCAGAAATATAATTTGCTTGTTCTTGACCCTCAAAATGTGGTTTTTAAACATCCCCGTTGATGGGTCTACAACTAAGAGCTACAAAGAGAAAGTGAATTAAACTCCAAATCTAGAAAGTATCTGGCATTTCCTATTCAGTCAGTGTTTTACTGGACCAAAGGGACATTTTCTAAGCTGTGTGTAACTACTTCCAACGGGAGAGAGTGCAGCAGTCATTTCATCAACATAATTTTTAAACTAGACCCTGGTCCACATTCTTCCATTCCCCTGCAGTAAGAGGCATTCTACAACCTCAAATAAACAGAGAATTCTGAGGGATACCACTTTGCCCGGGCTTGTTCTGTCTGAGAACAACACTTTCATTGTCCCAAACATAACCAGGGCACATAAAATAAGAGAATTATAAGCTTCAATAATCCTTTCTTAAATTCTATGTGTAGGAAATCTGAGATCCCTTGGGATCTTGTATTTCTGATGAAGCCTTGGCAAGTAAAATGACATCTGTAGACTTGAAACTTCAAGCCCTCATTTCCACAAGTGTTGGTTAAAAAAGTGAGACAGACAGAGAAAACGGAATCCAGACAGATAAGGGAAGTCCCCTGATGCCGGAGGACAAAGACGGCAAACCTGCGGAAGAATATACAATCTTGTCCTGTATTTAATAACTAAAAATCTTATTGCAATGTTGCAGCACTGTCTGTAAGAAGCTTCCCTGGTGACATCTTGACATCGAACTGTTAACATTCTCTTCTGTGGACATAGTCTTTAATCTCTAACTCTCTGCATGTTGACGGGGTGACTGTACTCAAACCGGCACCTGTAATTAGCGTCTAACTCCTAAAACTAGACAATCGGGGAGAGGAAGCAAGGACTGCTACCTCGTCGGCTCCCTGCTGAGGCCTAAACATAAGCAACCTATAAACTGATGGACTCCTTCTCTCAAAGATAATGAACTGTCAGGAAAAGCGGAGAAAATGCATCAGCAGATTTCTTATCCAGTCTTTTACAGTCACATCCAAAATTTGCAAGCACTAGGTACAAAAACTTGATCAACTTCCCGAGTCGCTTGTTTCATTAGAGATCAACAGATTTAACTGCAAGAGAAATTTGTCATTTTTTGGTCATCCAGTCCCTCTTCCTAACACCATTCAACTTCCTTTGGGGGAAATACCTTTCCAGTACAGTGCTTAGTCCGTGGGGTGACAAAACAGGCATTCTTGCCCTCCAACTACAGAATGTGAGAGGGTCCCTGGCTCCCTTCAGAAACATCTTTCCTGCCATAGTCTGGAACCGTCAAGGGCAGGGCCACAGCCTAAACTCAGCCAGCAACACTTGCTCAAACATCTGAGCACTGACTGAGGGACACAGAATAAAGAACAGCCGAAGGTCACTCATTCATTCTAGCAGTGCCCCAAGCATGGGTCCAAGAGGTCTTCTAAAGCTGCCAGGTCCTGACTGTTCCAAACCTCCTCTTGGAGCCTCTGACCTTGCCCATTGCCTCCTAATAAATACCCTTTATGCTTAAGGAAGGCAGAGTCAGACTACAAAAGTAGTAGACAGTACTTGTGCTGTCCAGTTCCCTTCCCTACCTAGACACACAAAAATATTTCCCAGCTCCCTTGGATTGGGTGGGGTGGTGTGACTAGGTCCAGGCAATCAGCTGAAAGTAGAAATGATACATGTATACCTGCGTGCAATTTTCAATACTCTCTTCCCCGTCCCAAGATACTTTGAAAGCATCACGCTGGATGGAGATGCCATCCAGCCTGGATGGAGATGTCATCCAGCCTGGACGGAAGCAGCCTGGAATGCTGAGGTCATCTGCCCTCAGCGTTACTTAGCCTCTGAGATTTTGATGGTTTTCATTACCACGATATAAGCCAGCCGATCCTGAGGCAGAACCCGAATCATTCAATTCAAGGAGACCATTCTATTTATACATAGTAATGAAGGAGTTTCATACTTTAAAATAGTCACTAACTAAACAATCAGCAAACCATTACACCCATATCTTAGGGTGGAAGAAGATCATTCATGAGCAGCTAAGATCTGCCGTCAACATTTATGTCACGGATCTGACACCAGGGCTGCAAAGCCCCAACCACCAGAAAAGCAGTGAATGAAAACTATACTGATAAATCTTGCCACTCAGATTAATTTAAGAAATTGGATGTCAAATTGCAATAAATCTGTAGTCCAGAACCAGATTAATCATTTAAATTATTTTTTCCATTTCTGATGGATGGCAGACAAGATATCCTGAATATTCCTTTTATTGAAAATGACAAAAAATACTGGCTAAAATATTTTTAAATATCTTTATAAAATGCAAAGCTAAACTGACAAGAAATTAAGGGAGACCTCAAAGACCAAAAATAGAGAGAAAAAGAGGAAAACAAAGAAACAGGGAAGCACACAAGATAATTTAACCCTTGGGGGCATGTGCTGAATCTTGTTGACCTTGAAATAACCTTTTGAAATGGAACAAGAGACAAATCCTAGGGCCTGCCTATGGTGTGGTATCAAACAGGAGACCATTCACACTCAGTTGGGATCCCAAGGATGCACGAATAAGAAATGAATCAGCCTGCAAGAAAGCTTCTCTTCCCTGAGAATCAAACCAAGTCTCAAAGGAGGTCTGCAGCTCACATTCTCAATTTCCTCTCACCCAGGAATTTGCTAGGCCGACCAGCGGAAACATAGCCTTAATAATGTTCTATAACTAATGAAGTCAAACGCTAGGGGTTCCCCCTAACATCCTGTAGAGCAGTGGTTCACAAATTTTAGTGTGCTTCATAATCACTGAAGAATTTGTTAAAAAAAAAAAAAAAAAAAAAAAAAACACAGATTGCTGGGCTCCACCCTCCTAGTTTCTCATTCAGTAGGTCTGGGTGGGGCCTGGGAATTTGTCTAACAAGTTGCCAAGTGATGTTGAAGGTCTAGGACAACATCTGAAATCACTACTGTGGGATTCAATGTTGCCTGCATGTTGGAATCACTTGTGCAGCTTTAAAAACTACAGAAACCTGCATCTACCCTCCACACCCCCCAGAGATTCTGGTTTAATTGGTCTGGGGTATAGCATGGACATCAAAATTTTTAAAGCCCCCAGGGAATTTTAATGTGCTGCCAAGGTTAAGAACCACTGCTACAGAGAACAGAGCCTGAATGCTCAGGAAATTGGGAACGTGGGAATGGTTCTAGAAAGTTCAACCTGTCCCAAGTGCCCCTCCCAGGTGGGCCTGAAAAAATTTGCCTGGCGAAGGGAGGGTGTGGGGTCGGGGGGGCGGCGAACCCCAGCCTCTTTGAGAAGCTGAGGCGGCTGTCCTTTACAAGGCAGAAATGACCGTGGAAAATACTGACAATGGAATTGGATTCTCTGATCACAATGGGAATAATGGGATTCCAGAAGAGACCAATGGCAGCACTTACTGCAAGCACAGGTAGACCCCGAGAGTCCCAGGGCAATCTGGAGATCCGAGGATTCCGACCCACCAGAACCCGAAACAATGGTAAATTGACCATGAAATTAGCCTACTAAATTGATGCTTGACATACAGTAAGAACATTTCTAGGTTTCTTGGACAGAAACCTAACAAGAGTCCCTGTATGAAGGATTCACAGCCTTTTATCCCAATCCCACACCCAAGCTGGTTCAAAGACCCAGAGCTCTTTGACGAAGCTGGAGGTCCCTTTGAAAGGGAGCCCTACAAAGTGCCCACAGGTGAGTGCTGTGAATCTTGCCCAACACTTTCCTTCCTGAGAGTGTCCTCAGTGAGTTACCACGTGACTGAGCACTGGGGAAAGGGAAACACGCAGACCGTTGAAAGTTATTAGATACTGGCTCTGAACTTAGGCTGATCTCTGGAGACCTAAGATGCCATTATACTCCAGTACTCAGACGGGTTGCTCATCAAGGTCAGGTGCTACATGGAGTCAGCCAAATACATCTCACATCGGTCCAGTGCGCCCACGGACCTGTCCTTGGTTATTTTCCTCATCCGAGACCATACAGCGAGAAAAGATACACCTAGTAACTGGCAGGATTCCCTCAATGGATCGCTGACCAGTGGATTGAGGACTACTCAGAGTTGCAAGGGCCAAAGTGGAAGTCCTGGAACAAGAACATCTGCGCTGCCTGACCACCCAATGACAGGAAACCAAAAGCAAACCATATCGAAGGGGATCAATGATTAGGGATCAGTGCCACTAAAGCCAAGAGGTCCAGGGGCTGTGATTCCGACCACATCCGCATTCAGCTGACCTGTTAGGTCAGTGCAGAAGGCACACACATCCTAAGGACTTACTACAGATTATTGCAAATTTAATACGGCGATGATACCTATCAGAGCTACAGTTTCAGATGGGGCATCTTTACTGAAGCAAATCAATACAGCCCTTGGCTCCTGGTATGCTTTCTTTTCCATCCCAGTCAGTAAATAAATCAGAAGCAGTTTCTACTTGCCGAATTGCTCCTAAATCAAATCACCTGCTCTGGCGTGATACAATGCAGAGGTCCGCTGATCACCTTGATAATCTGTAGGACATCACACTGTTTCATTAGATGGACGCCATTATGCTACCTGGACCGGGTAAGCAGCACCGTCACGTGCATGCCAGAGGGTAGGAGATTAATCCTGCAAAAATTCACAGGCTATTACATTTGTGAAGTTCCTAGGAGTTTGGTGGTCTTGGGGCATGTGATGATATTCCTTCTACAGTGAAAGGTAAGTTGCTGCTCCTTGCCTTACCCACCAAGATAAGGAGGTGCAATGATTGGTGAGCCTGTTTGGATTTTAAAGGCTCCCACCCATTTACTGATCATTGGTAATGCTGCCAATTTTGAGAGGGGCCCAAGAAAGGGGTCTGTGGCAGGTCCCAGCTGAAGTACAAGCTGCTCTGCCAGTCGGGTCTTAAGACCCAGCAGACCGAATGCTGTTGGAACTGACTGTGGAAAATAGGAATGCCACATAAAGCCTATGGCAAGCCCAAGTACCGTATTCCCCTGAAAATATATCCAAGTCTTATATTAAATTTTGCTCCAAAAGATGCATTAGGGCTTATTTTCAGGGGATATCTTATTTTTTTAATGTACAACAATCTACATTCATGTACAACAATCTACATTTATTCATTTATTCATGTACTAAAATCTGTATTCATTCAAATACAGTCATGTCATCTTCTGGAACATCATCATAATTCTCCAAACCCCGAATTCCGGCTTGAATTTCTTGCAACTCCATTTCCTGTAGAACCATTGGCCCCAATCTCTCATGTCCAGCAACAGAGCTCTGCTTAAATGAGCACTTCTTGTCCATGTAGCCTGCCCGTAGTGCACTGGTAACACAGCTGTCAGTGATTTTATCCCATGAATTCTTCACCCAATGAATCCTTCACCCAAGTCACGACCTCTTGCAGGCTAGGCTTCACAAAGTTTCCATGCTGATTTCTCTCCATTCTATGTTCAATGTAGCCATTGATTTCCATGCACAAATGGTCCTTGAATGGCTTGTTTCTTGAAATATCAGGAGTCTGGAGACAGGCAATCATTCTTGTGGGAATCATTATTTGATCTATTCTTCTCTCTGTAAGGAAGTTCTTCATGTCTTTAGCGTGGGGAGTGCTGGATGAGTCCCAGACTAGCAGACCTCTTTGGCCACCTTGCAAAACAAGTGACAGCATTAAATCGACCCACTTCCTTATAACTGCTTGTGTGCACCAGGCTTTTTCAGTTTCAAGAACATAAATGCCTGAAACACGTTCAAACTTATCTTTCTTACCCTTAGTGATGATTAGAGGTGGGGCTTTCTTTCCATTCAGACGAATTGCCAAAATACAGGTAACATGTGCACTTTCGTAACCAGTGGAGGGAATGTAGATTGACGAGGCACCCCTCTGATCAATTGTCGTTTGAGATCCTTGGCCCTGCAGTTTCATCCATAGCAATCATGTTGGAGAGTTGGTATTTAGAAAAGTCGATGTCATCCACAATGGACTTGAATGCAAGTGCATGTTTAATAACTTCAGTATCTTCCATCTTGAGCAGTGTTGTCGATCTTAGAGACAGTTCATATCGCTGAAGGAAGCCATCCAGCCAGTTTGTGATGCTTTGAATTCTTCTGGGGATATTTCTAACTGTGGTGCCATTGCAAGGGCAAAGGCTTGAATATCAGCCCTGCGCACAGCCAAAGACCTTTGCTCTCCTGTCAGCAATCCATTCACAGATGATGTCTTCCAGCTCAGGAAATAATGGTTGCCGACCTGATCCACACTTGCGCTTCTTAGCATTTCCCTCATCCACCTGTTGACTGAGGTTATCGTACTCTGCTCGCCATTTTTGGACTATTCAGAGATCCAACTTCTACTCTTTGCAGAAAGCCGTAAGATTCTTGCCCCTGGAGTCCTCCATGATTCCTTCCTTGTACTCAACAGAATAGCTCTTTGTTTTTGCACTCATCACGTCTAGGGGTCAAAATATTATTCCCTTTAAATCTACCACTAAATCAAGTGTCAATTGAAGACTTACAAGACAGGAGTGGCAACAAAAATGATGACAGTTAAGAATGATGGTCCACACAAAAGTGACAAAAAATTGCAGGCACCAAAATTCAGAAAACGTTTCTTTATTTCACATGAGTGCATTAAGTATGTCCGTTACAACACACGATGTATTGAATTATGAAGATTCATATTAGACACAACCACGTCCATGCGTTATCAAGTGCACATGTTATTCATGCGTTGTGTCTGTACTCCGATTGGTCATTCGTCAATAAGTCTTGAGTTCATCTGTTTACATAGGCATTTACCTCTTGTCCAAAGGCGCGCACTTGAGTATTTACAAATACTTAATTATAACTTATATTATCATTTATTTTAAGTATTAATGTCAATATTATTTATACTTAATTATATTATTATAATTCAATACGTCCGTCATGTGTTCCAACCAATGTACAAAATGCGTCCATCTGGCTGATGATCTTAACTGGGGCTTATTTTTGGTGTAGGGCTTACATTACGAGCATCCTGAAAAACCATGCTAAGGCTTATTTTCTGGTTAGGTCTTATTTTGGGGGAAATATGGTAGCAGAATCAGCACAGACCCCTTGGACGTGGGAAGGAGGCCTTGCCCTGCCCTCTGCCAACATCAGTTTTCCATCTGAAAAGCAGCTCCTGGCTTGTTGCTGGGCCCTGAGATGAATGCCTGAGTCTGGAATACCACAGGACCTGATTTGCTCATCATGAATCAGACGTCATCATAAAACTGATTACACAGAGCAGCATTTTATTTTTAAATTGAAATGGTATGTATGAGCCCAAGCCAAGCAGATTCACTCACTCCATATGCGGGTGGCTCAGACTCCCAAGGCATCTGCTCCCACTGCCCCGGGGCCTCTCCCTCCTCAACCCACACCCATGACTTTGTAAGGAGTTCAGGAAGCACGGACCTGGGCCTCATACAGATCCGCATGTTACGTCGGCACCAGCAGAAAAGTGGATGGCCATGGCACTGCAACCCCACTCAAAGGTGGCCCACAAAGACAATGGTGAAAGGAAACCCCACGAGTGCGCAGAACTTGGGGTGGCACATCTATACATAGAGAGATGGACTAAGGGATGGATCTATACTAACTCAAAGGCAGGAGCTAACAGGCTAGCCAGGCAGTCAAAAACTGAGAAAGAGCAAAATTGTGCTAAAAAAAATTAAAGTATGGGGGAGAGAGTATGTATAGATAGTTGGAGGTCTGGGAATGAGAACAGAAACTAAAGACATTCATGATCCACCACAAGTGCCCAGCAGAGGGCACCAACAGTCAGCTGGAAAAGCAGAACCTTCTATGGATGCCAGTCAATATGCTTCACTAGGTACCCTGGTGCTTGCTCAATAAGCCCATGTACAAAGAAAGCAGCATGGAAGCAAGGATGAAGGCCACGCGTGGGCTCAACAACATGGACTTCCACTCACCAGGCTGACATAGCCACTGCCACTGCTCAGTGCCCAATCTGCCGTGAACAGAGGTCAACACAAAGCCTTCATGTAGCTCTGTTTCACCAGGAGCAAGTTGATTACACTTGAACCTTCTGATCATGGAGGGGACAACGCTTTGTCTTCACAGGAACAGATGGTTATTATTCCAGGTATGAATGAGCCATCCCTGCCCCCTGCACTTGTGCCAAGTCCACCATCCCTGGTACTGCACCTTTCAACCAACCTGCCCAATGCAGCTCCTTCTGAGTTCCAGGAACCACACCCATCCCGCACCCCTTCTTCTCTCTGGGATAAGAAAGAGGTCAGAACAACTCCACTATTCCTAACCCTGGATAACTGCTCCATCTCTTATAGTTAATCACCCCTTTGTAAACAAACCATCATTGAATTATCCCAATTTCAGTGTACCATGCATTAGGGACTGTGAATTATATAATCCCCTTTGAAAAGATTCACTTTCCAGTTTTTCCTTTGTCGGCTTATGAAACTAATTAATATTGGAAATGACAGCCTCCAACCCAATAGCTGGATTCATCCTTTCCTTCTTGGAAAAGAATACTGGAACACAGTATGATACACTTAGACTGATCAATGAATAAGTTACAGGGTTTTGTTTTGAGTAACAGCCTTTTAAGCCTTTACAAACTATTAGTTTCACTAATTTTGAGCTCATTTTGCTCAAATTTAAAAAAGAAACTGCTGGAACTGTCGGGGACAACAGATTCATATGTCATCATGGTATCAGAGAATGAGCCTCTGAATTCCACTTGACTACTCCTCAAGCAGCGAGGTTCGCCAGTGGCAAATGTGGGCAATGACTGCAGGAGGTCGGTCAAAGAGAGACCCTCGGGGTCTACAAAAGGCTTCAACCTAGAATCTACCCACCATGACACAACGATGAGAACAGCACACTGCTAACAAGTGCACAGCAGCCAGGACTCTTAGCCGCTGTACTGGAAAGAGATGCCCCCCCACCATTTCCACCGATCTCGACTTCCTTCTGGCAACCCAAACTAAACCTGACAATGGAGGGGACAGGTAACCAAGCCAGACATATGTTCTAGGTACTTCTACACTCTTCTGGCAGGTCCTCATTCTGTATCTAATGTAAGCATCAACTGACGTGTAGATGATATATGTGTGTGTATGTATGTATATGCCCATATACATATATATTGAGGGTTAAATGACATTTTTATTTGGGAACAGAACATAATTACACTCGCTACATAATTTTTTCTTAACAAACCAAGTTACCATTGTCCTTTATTAAAATGAGTCTTTTCAATGTTTGAATATGTAAAAGTTATGGCATAAAAAACATAACTCCAATATCGTGGTTTTAAGCTTGCTATACATAATTACTATTATTTACTTGTTACTGTATGTTTAATAGTCATCTCTTCAATATTCCTCAAATAGCAGAACTAGAAAGGGAGCTCATTTTAAACTGCACTTTTCTGTTTCTGTTTTAGGGAGCAGTCCAATTAGTTGTGTTCTGTGCAATTCTTTCCATCACCAATTCTCTTTCCATGTTTCTTTCATCTAATAGAAAATTAAATGTGATGCTTTGCTAGGTTCCCAAAGATTATTAAATTACATCACATTCAAATATATAGGCCTCACAACTGCTGCTCTAAAAATATTATAACAAAGGTACATTTACAGCTCAGGTAAAATGAGCATAAAAATTAGTCAAAGCAGAAAACACAGAAGCTAAAAATTGTTCTACAAGATGTCAGGTAAGAAATTAAATGAATTCTGTCATTATAAGAAATTAGGAAGCATGCCTTTTAAGAATTCTTTGATGTAAGATGTTTCATTTGTATGCAAAAGTGATTCAAATATGGTAATTCCCCAAATGCTATCCACATCAGCATCATGGCTTAATATAACAAATCCTGCACGTTTCACTTCATTCTATACAAAGACGTGAATATTATTCAACTCTTGCTTCACCGTTTTCAACAAATTTGTCCAAAAAGTAACCGAAAACACAGCTTAGTTAGCAGGGAGGTACAAGGGCAAATTCACTGAAATTAACAATGTGGAAGATGATAAATGATGGGTCTCTGCTCACGGCTGCAAACTAGCCAGAAATGGCCATGCAGTATCTGACGGGAAAGATGGCATCTTACAGCACCTCAACACAAAAACTACTGAGGAGACTACCCCGATTCAGCAGTGGGGTACAAAGCACTCGGGGGGCAGAGGGGGGCTATGTAATAACTATGAAAAGAGAGGAAATATGAACCAACAAGGTAGAGGTCACGTTTTCAGGAAAGCATCTAGCATCATTTTTACAAATTGCCAGCAACAAGAAGATCCTGCTGAAACGCAGGTTTTAGCAAGAAAAGTATTAACAGAAACATGGTTAACTACTGTGTTAAAAGTTCTCCCCACCGGCAACATTTTGGCAAGTGCTTTGTCTTGAGCTGGAACACAGACACTAGCTAACACACAACACTGTTGTGAACCAAGTCCTGATGACGGGCCAAATTTAAATAGCACTTTATGCAAAGGAGAGAGATCACTTTCTCTGAGACTCTAGTGGAAAATCCCTGTCTTTCTGTGCTCCCTAGTGCCACGCAGCAAACGTCATCTTGACCCTACGTCAAAGTGAATTCGGAAGCGAGATGAGGACGATGTCCTCACTCCTGCTAACACCCCCTAACTCTCTGTCTTGCCAAAGGACCTGCGATTTGGGGTCTCACACATCACATTACACTGCCTTTTCCTCAGCGCCCTTGGCTACTGACCCCCTGCTGTCTTCTTAGCTACTGAGGACACCGGCTCCTTGCTCACCACCCTCCTTCCCACCTCTCCTCCGGTCCTCACCTTCAGCAGAGTGGATCTCCATGAGGAGGACACACCTGGCCACGGGGTTGCTTCACTGCGTCACTCAGTTCCTCGTCCTTTCCCTCCACCCCAATTCAGCCACTCATGCCAGACACACCCTGGACCCTGACAGTATCCCCAAAACTTCTTAAAGTCCAACATTCTCTTACTTCCACTCATATCTTTTCATGATCCTGATTTAAAACCCTTCAGCAATAATTGTTTGAACTCAACAAAACCATCAAAGCCAATAAGCCCACACTTTCTCACAGCCTTTCTTTACTTGCTTTCCTACACAGACTGGGTCCTGGGGTGTAAGACGCAAAACCACAGGGCCTTACGTGAGAGGGTTTTGAAGTGGCCACTCTCTCCCTCCAAAAGACCACCCCCTCCCACTGAAACCCAACCATCTTCTGGAGAACATCACACAACTAGGCAAACTGGTTTCTTTCACCTTAAATTCTTCATCACACACTTGGTTTCTGTGGAACCCTAGTCTCTTTCCCTAGTGAGTCAGCTTTCTCATTCTCTCAGAGGACAGCTTCCTATCTTCTCTACTTCAAATCCCCTGGGCACTCATTCCCCTCTTTCTGATGGTGACTTTGATGAACTCCATTGTCAGAAGCCATTAGATACAAGATCCCTCATCCTCCCACCTCCAAATCTTAACCCCCATCCCATCTACCTGTAGTAATCCTGTCTTCCTGTTCTAGCAGATAAAGTGTCCCTTCTCTAAGGCCCGTCACCCTGGGTCATTCCCTTCTACCATCTGAAGGATTACATAACTTCAGTTAGCCCCTCTCTAGCCTCTCTCTTTACTGCCTCCCTCTGGATTCATCTTTCCATTAGCATTCAAATGCGCCCACACTCACTGTCAAAGGTCCTGATCAAGACACACAGTCAACACTTGCTCACCTCTGGTTTTCTATACAACCACTCCAGTCTGGCTTCTAGGCGTGCGAGTCACTAACCCTCACTTTGCCAAATCCAATTAAAGTCCCTGTTTTCAACTAAACCTAATTCTCAGGAACAATAAAAAAGATGACTGTTCCTCCTTCACAGCACATGCTCCTGTCTTCCCTTCCGCTAACGCAACTCTCCTGAGTTTCTTTCTACTTCACCGCTGTTCCTTCACAGTCTCCTTTATG
Source organism: Rhinolophus ferrumequinum (assembly GCF_004115265.2). NCBI lineage: Eukaryota > Metazoa > Chordata > Mammalia > Chiroptera > Rhinolophidae > Rhinolophus > Rhinolophus ferrumequinum. Next base: position 11,906,103 of record NC_046300.1, on the reverse strand, counting down.
ACTTCCTCCTTCTCTGTTTAATATCCTTTGTCCACTGTAAAGCTCCATGAGGACAGGGACATCTGTTTTGCTCGTCACTGTGTCTCCAGTGCCCGTTTCATTATCTGGCTCAAAGAAAGTGCTCATTCAAAATTTGTTGACTAGATGCAAAAGTAAATAAATAAACCTCGATCCATACTTAACACCTAATACAAAATTAATTCAAAATGAATCATAGGCCTAAATACAAAAACTAAATCTACAAAAATCTTAGAAAGAAACACAGGAGAAATTTTTTATGACCTTGGGTTAAACATAGGGTTTTCTGGGGGGTTTTTTGTTTTGTTTTTTTTTGATACAACATCAAAAGGATGATCCAAAAAGGAACTTCATTGAAGTTAAGAACTTCTGCTTTTGAATGACTATAAAGAGAATAAAACGACAAGCCACAGACTGGGAGAAAATATTGCAAACCATGTATCTGGTAAAGGACTTATATCCAGAATACATAAAGAACTGTCAGATATAGATAGGTACTTAGATAGACCGATAGCTAAATAGTGGTAGATGGATAGACAGATGGATAATAGGAGGGCAGATAACACTCCAAGCTCAGTAAGAAAAACATAAACAACTTTAAGGAACCTTAGAAATGATGATTTCCCAAAATGAGTTGCTCTTCACCCATCCAGTCGCATCTCTTTTGAGCACAAGCTTCCCAACTGCAAAGTGACTTGGCTTTTTCCTTCTACTTGGATCATGAGACTCAATAAGGCTGTTACCATACATGCTCCGTTGCCAGTATTGCCCTTTCTCATAAAGCAAACTTGTTGTTGAGTGAGTATAAATGTAAGTAAATAAAACATATATTAATGTATATGCTATTGCATATGTACATATTAATATATATAGTGGGGTTGAGTTCACCAGTGGTCATCAAAGCCCAGAACTGTTTGGGGGCAGGGGTGGCTTAATAATGTACTAACAGATGTAGGGTTCTCCAAATTTGTCTGTCTTCTATAATCAGTTCCAGGAAATCGTGTCATTCAAGCAGACCTTATCCTTTCGTTTAAGCTGGTAAGTATGCAGGCATAAAGTTATGTTACAGAATTGTACACCTGAAATCTATGTAACTTTACTAACAATTGTCACCCCAATAAACTTTAATTTAAAGGAAAAAAAGTTATCCAGACTACCTCCTTAGTACTTTTAAATGAATGCTGAATGTATTGCTGCTATCTTCCTTCTGGTCCTGACATTGGTCATTTTTCTTTTCTATTTATTTCCTTTTGATCAATCTAGGCACAGATTATTAAAGTATGAACTACTGGTTTCACTGATTTTTATCTATTGTTACTTTTCTAATTTATTGATCGCAGTTCCTATTTTTATTATTGTATTTTAATTTCATTGGATTTAATTTGCTCTCCTGTTTCTAACTTCTTAAACTGAAACTTAAAACATTCTTAATTCCCAATATAGTGGCTCTCAAAGTATAATCTCTGAATCAGCAGCATCCAAAAAATCACCTGGGAACTTACTTAGAAATGAAACTTATTATGTCTCACTCCAGACCTACTGAACAAGAAACTTAGGGGACGATGTCCAACAATCTGCATTCTAAAAAACCTTCCAGGTAAGTCTGATGCACACTGGAGTCTACAGAACTGCTGTCCTGATGTAAGTATTTCCAGGTATAGATTAGTTCCCTCTTCCTCCCACATTAGCAGAATCAGCAGTTAAGTTTTGGGGGAGTCAAAGTTATATGTAGATTTTCAGCTGCGAGGAGGGTCGGTGACCCCAACCCCCATGATGTTCAAGGGTCAACTGTAATTCCTAATGAATTAAAACTTTCATTAGAAATGATGTCTTCATCTCTCCTAATGCTCCCTAATGTCTACTTTGTTGTTAACATAGCCGCACAAGCTTTCTTATTATTAGGGTTTCCATGGTACAGCTTTTCCCATGTGTTTTAGCCTATCCTCACATGTAAAGTATGTCTCATGTAAACTGTATATAGCTAGGTTTCTATTTTTTTATCCACGATGACAATCTCTACCTTTTGACTAGAGTATTTAGGCCATTGAAATTTACTGTAATTTTTAATATGGTGAGGTTTAAGTCTATCATCTTGCTGTTTACTTTTCTGTTTGTCCCACTTAATCTTTCTTACATTATTCCTACTTTCCTGACTTATTTTGGATTGAGTATTAACTTACGATTCCATTTTTTCACCAGTGGCAGTTTCCTTGGTTTTCACTCTGTGATAATTCACTGAACATGACATTTACATTTTGTACACGTTTCTGTATATTTGTAACTCTTCAGTAAAAAAGAATAATTTTTAAACCAAATGAAGCATAAAATAATCTTTAAATCCCTAAATATCTAAAATGAATTGAAAAATATATAATTATAAATCATATGAGTGAGAGAAGTACAAAGTGAAAATTTGAATTGATCTAAAAACTCAGTATTTTGACTGTACATATCACCCAGTGGATTATATCCCAAAGAACAAAAAAACAGCACAAAAATATCTTAAACTGTACTTTGTAGCTTTATTATCAGTGATAATATTGATATTACTTTTAAATTACTTATTCTAAACTATAAGTTAAAGAAAATAAGTAATTATGTTAATGTCATTAGCAGCCAATATTTTCAGCTTATAAGAAAAGTAATTTTAAATCAAAATATTAAAAACTCTAATCTTAAATATGAATTAGAAGTATTAGCATGAATGAACTTGTGATTTTTCTTTTTAAGAAATAATATTTCTTAGCACTAACCCTTGACAAGTTCTGAAAGAAATGACAATCCCAGCAGCAATGAACACCCCCAAACAGACTATGTTCTCTAAGTACCATTTCTAATTAAATGAGGTTCCTTATAGAATTCATTTCAGAACTAAGGCTGAGCCTGTGAAATCTTGTTGACAGAAAGCAAAGGCGTTTTCAGAGACACTAGCAGGGTCTTATTGAAAGGAGAGAGGAGCAAACTTGCAAGGGCTCCCATTGCACTGAGATGGAACAATTTCAGCACCAAAAAGATTAATGACTACAAAAGATTGACATATATAAACCCATTAAGTTCTAATAATACAAAAAAATCTCACTGGATACTTATTGAGACAACTAAGGCACCAACTCATTATTCTGAAAATTGCCTTATAAAAGGAAATATTTATCCTGCCCTTGCTCAACGAACTATATTTTAGGATAACCAACTGGTTGATATGGAAAAGTCTTCTACAAGAAAAACTCTTAGCTATCAATTAGAAAGGAATTTTAGAATGAGAAAGTTGTCATTTTTGCAACCCTAAAGGATTAATGCATGTAAGCAATAATCATCAACGGACGCTACAACTGTGAGGTAGAGTGACGGGGAAAGTTCCTTATGGCAAAGCTGACAACACCTGGAGCCTGTAAGCCATCGTAACATTACTAGTAATGAGGCAACCAGACATCACATGCCTCTCCCTACGAGGCAGTAGGAAATCCACAGCACCATCAAGAATCCCTACCCTCCCTTCTAAAAAACTGAACTTAAATCTAATCAATATTACACATTTTACAGGCAGTTCACAGGAAAAACTGGTGATAGAGAATCATGTCAAATAACACCGAAAGGGTAGAATAAAATGTCCAACATTCTAGCTTTGGTTAAAATAAACGACAATTTGTCTATAATAAATAAATGGCACTAAAAAACAATAGAGAAATGTTTGAAATTAAGAGCCTGAAGAGTCATACTATCTAAATGCAATACAGAATCCAATTTAAAAAATGGGCAGAGGACCTGAATAGACATTTCTCCAAAGAGGACATACAAATGGCCAATAGACATATGAAAAAATGCTCAACATCACTAATCATCAGAGAAATGCAAATAAAAACCACAATGAGATATCACCTCACCCCAGTCAGAATGGCTATCATCAACAAGACAAATAGTAACAAGTGTTGGAGAGGCTGTGGAGAAAAAGGAACCCTCATACACTGTTGGTGGGAATGCAGACTGGTGCAGCTGCTATGGAAGGCAGTGTGGAGGTTCCTCAAAAAATTACAAATAGAATTACCATATGACCCAGCAATCCCTCTCCTGGGTATCTACCAAAAAAATCTGAAAACATTTATCCATAAAGATATATATGCTCCGATGTTTATTGCAGCTTTGTTTACAGTGGCCACGACATGGAAACAACCAAAGTGTCATTCGATAGATGATTGGATAAAGATGTGGTATATATACACAACGGAATACTATTCTGCCATAAGAAAAGATGAAATTGTGCCATTTGCGACAACACGGATGGATCTTGAGATTACTTTGCTAAGCGAAATAAATCAGACAGAAAAAGTCGAGAACCATATGACTTCATTCATATGTGGGATATAAAACTGAAAGCAACAAAGTAACAAGACAAAGAAATAAAGAAACAAAAAACTCATAGACACAGACCATAGTTTAGTGGTTAGCAGAGAGTAATGGGGGAGGGGAGATGGTAGAAGAGGGTAAACGGGGTCAAATATGTGGTGATGGAAGGAGAACTGACTCTGGGTGGTAAACACACAGTGTGATATATAGATGATGTATTACAGAATTATACACTTGAAACCTTTGTAATTTTACTAACCACTGTCACCCCAATGAATTTCAATTAAAAAAAAAATAAATGCAATACAGGACATACAGGACATTAACTGAATCCTGGCTCAGTGAAAAAGTACAAAATGACATGTATGTGACCATTAAGAAAACCTGAACACTGACTGGACATTAGATGATATTCAGGAACCACTGTGGATTTTGTTGAGTGTGACAATGATATTGTGGTTATATTTTTTTAATCCTTTTCTGTTAGATGTATATAGTACAGTGGTATTAATAACTAATGGTATTAATAACTAATGGAATGCAACTGCACTTCATGTAGCAGAAATTCCCAGGAAGGAAGGAAGGAAGGAAGAAAGGAAGGAAGGAAGGAAGGAAGGAAGGAAGGAAGGAAGGAAGGAAGGAAGGAAGGAAACAGGAAAAAAGGAAACAAGGTACTATACATCTGCTAAGCCTGCTTCTTCCTGAAGTTGAAAGAAAAATTCTTAAACTTGAAAAACTTGGTTTCCAGTGTTTGAGTGACCTCCAGTGGCTGCTGCCATGAATAAAAGTCATAGCCAATTGAATCAAAAAAAGATGCAACCACAAAGGAACTAACACCTGGCAGTTTTAAATTATTCTGTAAATTCCTCATCATCCAACTCAGTTCACAATATAGCGTGCTTACTTTAAAATAGCTTCCCCGAGAGCTAAATATACACTATTGCTTTTTTAATGAAATAAGTGTGATTTTTCCCAAGTTTCATTTCAATTTAATGAAACATTGGCAATCATCCAGAAAGGGAACAGTGCCTCGGGAATGAAGGATAGAAGAACCTCAGGAATTAACAGCCACCCCCCTCCTCAATGGAGGCCGCATCAGGACTGCAGTGTTTCATAAGGGACAGCAGCGGGAGTTGGGGAAATACTTTGAGAAGCACCCCGCCTCTGAGCAGAGGGAAGTACTGGCCCAAGAATTCGACCTGAGTGAGCACAGGGAGGAGAGCGGTTCGGAGGCAGCAGCAACAGCAATTGCCAGGAGATCAGGGCACAGGCATGAGTGGGGGTGAGCTGAGCACACCGCCCAGGGTGACTGACGGGTCCCCAGTGGCTGCCGATGCCTCCTGCCCAGACCTGCAGGAACACCTCGGACAGCAGCACAGCCAAGTCCTGACTAAGCACAGGGACCCACTAGGGGATGTGGGGCCTCTCAGCTCCGGCCGTGGCCTCTGTCTGGCCTGTCTCCCCTGGCTCTACGCCACCAGGCACCCTGCATCTCCAGACCTGCCATAACTTCCACCTACATACACATCCCCCTCCTACTGTCTGGTACCAGGGGGAGCTGACCCCTAAACAAGAACCATCACAGCCCAGAACATTGCTGAGCACGTGGATCAGTGTCCCAGGCAATGTCTTCCTGACGCCTCGGACAGCTGTCTGTGACTCTGAGGTTCATTCAGGCTTCTTGGCCAACACGGTATGTAGTGCACCATGAGCAGTGCGACTTGGTAGCCCACTGGGGGAACGGGCCACACGGCATCCATTCTACTGTTGGGGGACACATTCTTTTTGTTGATTCAAATTTGGGGCTATTACAAATAACACTGGTAATAGATAATCGTGCACACGTCATTTGGTATGCTGGGTCACAGGGTAACGGACGCTATTTCACAGCTGGATGAGCTCAGCTTTAGGAGACCCGGCCAAGCACCCTTCCAGAGGGGCTGTGCCCACTGACTTTCCCACGAGCAGCACAGGGCATCCTTCTGCTCAGTACTCTCACCAACATTTAGGACTTTTTAATTTTGCCACTCTGGTGACTGTCCACCCAGACTGCGCTGCCTAGGACACCACCCCAGCAACTGGCTACGTACTGGACAGTACAGATACAGAACATTTTCTACCACTGCAGAAAGTTCTACTGGATAGTTCTTTGGCTAAACAATTCCTCTTCCAGCTCCAAATACCACACCACCAGGTTCAGGGGATTTTTACAAAATCCCCTCTTCTTACTACTCTCTCCTTCCTTCAGGACTTCTTGCCTTTCCTCCTAAAAGTCCTGGTTCTTCTCACCTATTTTGACACTTGAGACACTCCTATTCCAAGGGAAAAAAAAAAATCTACTACCAAGTAAGTGTAATATACATCAACAGGGTGGACAGAAGGTAGTTTTTCAGGTTCAAGGACACTCAAAAAGGCAGTACAATGGTAGCATTCACTCTGTGGGACTTGGAATTACTGGTTAACTAAGAAAGGCTTCCCGGTATCCGTATTGGAAAGAAATTACTGATATTAGGAGATATCTTTAGAGGCTGCGTGGCCATTCCATAGTGAGATCATTGTCGGAAATAACTGACAAGTGGTAAGGATAAAAACACTGAATTCAAGGTGAACAGCTAAAAGTATTTTAATCTGAGCTATGTTTCACCTAGAAAATACACCAATTTTAATAAAAGGTTGGGTAGATTATAAGAAAACTAGCAATGAAACAAGCCTTACTCAAAAATAATTGAAATAATGAACAGAGCCCACAAGCCTTGTAACTCTACCTTACCACCTTTAATAACAGAATGTGTTGTATATGATCAACTGCATTTAAGCCTAAAGGTCTACTGACGTTATTGCTTTGTAACAATTGCCATAATTCCGCAAAGAGAATTTAAGTGAAGGTCAATGAAAGCCACATATTCTAAATTACGAAATGAAGAACAATCTTTTTTGTCATTCATAACATTTCAGTAATAAATGGAATTACCTCAATAACAGGTGTATTTTCTTGGAGCTCAGCTGTGTGCGAGGCCAGTAAGCCAATCACGCGAGCGACCTTAGCCCGTCTGTAAATGGAGAGAAAATAGTCTTTGAAGAGGAGAGTCAAGGACTGAGGAAACCAACCCCCGGATTAGTTACATTAAGCAATTATGAGCATTAACAGGAGATAAAAATGGTACGTGACTGGGTGAGCATATTCATGTACTCCCCCATGTGTTGAGCCCAGAGAAATTTTCCCTCTTTTACTCAGGGAGACATGAACAGCCATGCCCTCTGCAGTCCCATTTGTAATAAAGACAAAAATTGAACAAGTTGTGCTTTAATAGTAAAATGGAAAATAAAATTTTCAAAAGGCCTTAACCAGAGAGAAGGACATAGTAACTAACCCTTTTATTTCTGAGTACAAAGGTATTGGGTGAAAGGTCTCTGTTCTACTTGTTGAGCAGACCAATTATTTTATATATAAGTAATAAGTAGTATCACAACAGTTAAACATATGTGTATATATTCACTTTAATAGAAAGTTTTCAATAAGTCTTACATATATTGTTCTACTTTAATAAGTACCAGTTTTAGTGAGGTGTTTCTGTTTCATTATCCAGCAGAAAATACAGTTGATAGATGATTAAATAGAACTTCAGGTGATTTAAAAAAAGTTTATTTCATACAAAAAATTATCTTGAGAAAAAATTTTTAATGGAAAAAAATAATTAAGCGTGTGAGTTGATGAAAAACACACTCTTTTATCTAGTGATGCTCGCATGTTCTCTGAGCTAATCAGTGTGTTCACCAGCCAGACAGTCAATTACTTTTCAGGTTCTTAAAATAACCACCCAGAACCCCCCTGGAGGGAAACAAATCAGACTCAGAGAAGAATGACAAGGAGGTGTTTGTGTTGTCAGATCTCTAACATGCAGAAATAATTCTTACAGATTTCAACACTTTTTCAATTGCCCATTCAAATCTCTTAACATATAGATTAAAGAAGTCCTAGGCATTTTTATGATCAGCATCCTGCTTCTGCATAAAAAGATTATACTTTAAAAAGTGATCTTTTTGAAAAAGGTTTAGTGGGACACTGGACCAAAGGTTACAAGTAAAAGCTTCCAGTCACAGCTGGGCCACTGATCACTTATGTGACCACAGCCAAGTCAATCGAGCTTCAACTTCCACATGTGTGCAATTGAAAGGCAGTGAATTAACTTCTAAGTCTTTTCATTGATAAAGCAAAGCAAATGCTTATTACCAAAAAACTCACTAGTGAATTACAAGATGCAAGACAAAATTTATCTCAGTTGGATGACAAGCCCAAAATACTCATAAAGCACTGAATCATTTTTCCAATCTAAAAAATCAGTCAACTAAAATAAAAATGTATCATGACACACTGATTAAATATTTTCCCCAACCTCACCAAAAACAATTCCTACCAGAACAAGAGAAAACACACTACCTAAAAGCTCTTGTAGTTTTCAATTATAAACTATTTAAAGTAATGATAACAGTATTTTTCAGTGTATATACCAAATACTTAAATACAACTATACCCTTTATACAATGCCCTTACAAAACTGGCTCCTTCTCATAATTCAGGTCTCTTCTTCCTTTTTTTTTTTTTTTTTAATTGGGGAATATTGGAGAACAGTGTGTTTTCCCAGGGCCCATCAGCTCCAAGTTAAGTCACTGTCCTTCAAGCTAGTTGTGGAGGGTGCAGCTCAGCTCCAAGTCCAGTAGCCGTTTTCTTAGTTGCAGAGGATGCAGCCCACCGTCCCATGTGGGAACAGAACCAGCAACTTTGTTGTTCAGAGCTCGCGCTCTAACCCACTGAGCCACCCGGCCGCCCTCAGGTTTCTTCTTAAATGTCATTATTTCAGGTGCCCCCAGTGACCTGTTATGCTGTACCTTAGAACCATCCCCATATCTATGACAGCATTTAAAGCTGCACTGGCCAATAAACTCTTGTGCAATGGCAGATACGTCCCATATCTGCATCATTCAATACAGTATCCACCAAACGCATGTGATTGCATTGAGCACTTAACATATGGCTGGCGCAGCTGAAGAACTAAATAGATGATTTTTTTATTTTTATTTGGAATTGGTTTTCATTTTAAATTTAAATAACCACACATGGCTATTGGCTACCATATGAGACAGAGCAGACATGAAAGTTACAGTTACTTCATGTGTTTACTGAAGGGAGGAGGCAATGGATACAGGGTTTCACCAGGGGATGAAAATGTTCTAGAATTAGATAGTGATGATGGTTGTATAAACTTGTGATTAAAAATCACAGAATTTCAGTTTTAAAAAGTGAATTTCTATCATCAATAGGCCAAAAAAGAAAAATCACATGATCATATCAATAGAGGCAGAAAAAAGCACTTGACAAAATCCAACACGCTTCATGATAAAAACTCTCAGTAGACTAGAAAGAGAGGAACTTTTCAACTTGATAAACACTACCAGAAACCGACAGCTAACATCACACTTGAAGGTGAGAAAACTCAACGCTCTCTCACTAACTTCTTATCACTCTTTTTCAACATCATGCTGGAAGTTTCTAGCTCATGCAATAAGACAAGGAAAAAATAAAAGGTATACAGATTGGGAAGGAAGAAATAAAACTGTCTTTGTTCCCAGATGACATGATGGCCTATGTACAAAATTCTCATCAAAATGTGAAACGTTTATGCTTCAAAGAACACTATCGACAGGGTGAAGAGACAACCCACAGAAGGAGAGAAAATATTTGTCAATCATGTGCCTGATAAGAAGTTAATATCCAGGACATATAAAGAACTCCTACAAATCAACAATATAAAACCACCCAATTAAAACATGCAAAAGATTTGAACTGATTGCTCTTCAAATATATGCAAATGGCCAATAAGCACTTGAAAAGATGCTTAAATATTTCTAGTCACAGTGAAATGCAAATCAAAACTATGAGATGCCACTTCACACCCATTAGGACAGCTATCAAAAAGAAAGAAAACAAAAGTGTTGGAAAGATACAGAAAAATTGGAACCCTCATGCATTGCTGGTAGAAATACAAAATGGTGTAGCTGCTGTGGAAAACAGTACGACAGTTCCTCAAGAAGCTGAACATAGGATTACCTTAAGATCTAGCAATTCCACTCCTAGGTGTCCACCAAGAAGAACTGAAAGCAAGGACTTGAACAGATACTTGTACACCAATGTTCATAGCGGGATTATTTGCAACAGCCAAAAGGTAAGAGCAACCCAACTGTCCATCAACAGATGAAAAGATAAACAAAATTCTGCATTTACATATATGGAGTATTATTCAGCCTCAAGAAGAAATGAAATTCTGATTCATGCTACAGCATGGATTAACTTTGAAAACATTAAGCTAAATGAAGTAAACCAGACACAAGAGGACAAATATTGTATGATCCCACTTACATTAGATACCTAGAACAGGCAAATTCAGAGAGAAAAAGGAGAATTGAGGTTACCAGGAGGAGAAATGAGTAGTTACTGTTTAATGGTTAAAAGCTTCTGTCTGGGATGATGAAAAAGTTCTGGAAACTGATAGTGGTGAGAGTTGCACATATTGTGAATATACTTAATGCCACTGAATTATAGACTTAAAAATGTCTAACATGGTAAATTTTATATTATGTATATTTTACCACAATTAATAAAATTAAAATTTATACATTATATGTGAATTATACCTCAACGAAGTTGACTGGCAAAGGTTATAAAGTCTGATGAATATCCACTGTTGGAAGTTCTCACTAAAGGGTATTTTTATACACACTGATTGGGAATGCATGCTGACACAATGTTTCTAATTTTATCAATTTGACAGGAATTTAACAGCATTTTATCAATTTAACTGGAATCACAAAAATATTTGCCTTTTATCCATTCATTCTAATTCTATAAATCTTCCCTAAGAAGAAAAAGAAATGAGATAGACACAAAGATTTAAGCACAAAAATGTTCATCATTCTATTGTTTACAATATTTACTATCGCAAAATAGGGAACAGTGTAAATATTAATAAAATGATCAGACATTCATAGCATACCTTTTAAAAGGTACGCCTTTTATAAAAGCATACCTTAAAAAAGTATCACAGACAAATAATTAATGACATTAAAAATACATAAATACATTAGGAGGGGAAGAGAAACTAAAAGTATATCATGTTATATTAATATAGCTAAGAAATAAACATGTACTTCAACAGTGATTATCCCCACCTCAGTGAAGGACCTTTGTCACATGTTATCAGAGTTATATGACCTGGTCAGAGAAGGCCTCGCTGGAAGAGGTGCTGAGGAGGAGGAAGAGAAAGTAAAAGAAAGATCCAAGCAGAGGACTTGTCTACCTTACTCATTTTCCTCAAAACTGTTTTACCATTAACCTTCAATTTAAAAATTAAAAAAAAGTTTTTAAAACAGCGCTTGGAAAGATTTAAGAATGTCAATTTTTAAAAGTCAGCAGAGGGCACCCCATTCAAGGACATAATTTAAGCTTTAGCTGAAGGGTTGTTTCCTTGGTTTCTTTTTAATGAGCATACCATAAATCTTCTCAAAGTTTCGCCTGCTCAAAAATTACCTAAAAATCCTACTTTGTAATGCCAGATTTTACCTTGGGAAAGTAACATTAGAAAATGTATAATTATCAAAAAAAGCATCTTTGAACACCTCTTATTCTCCCGTATTTTGCTAGCCTGGAAGAGTAATTAATAACCTACCACTACCACGTTTCATAAAACCCCTTCACCTTCATGGTTTCATGGGCTTCTCCTAACAATAATATAGAGGGAGCCCAAAAAATGTATACACATTTTAAGAAAGAAAAAACTGTATTAAAACTGTAATACTCAGTATATACTGATAACAGGATGAGTACAAGTCATGTGTATACAGTTTTTTGGCACTCCAGTATAAGATGAGCAGGCTTGATAATAACTATGACTTCCACACCCCCAACATGTACTAAGCACCTAGTAAGAAGGACCAAGCAGTGTGCAAGGTACTTCATATACTTATCTCACTCAAAGTTTATTACCAAAAATCTATTGCAGTAGATACCCTCTCCCCATTTTCCAGATGAGGAAACTAAGGCTAAGCAGTTAGAGCAATTTGTCCAGGGGATGGATCGATGACCCACATCCAGGTCTGTCTGAATCCAAAGCCTATGCAATTTCATCATCCCCCACTGACTCCCCAGGAAGCTGAGACTCAGGAAGAGGTCATCATCCGGCCAAGTCTCAAAGGCAACCAGAGCCCAGAGCCTCCTAAATATCTATTATGCTTTTCACCACGCATGCTGCCTCCTTAAGCAAGTACACATCCTTCCATAAAGAGCATACAGATCATAATCCCATTAGATTTTTAACTAACATCTTAAGGGAGCTATGCACTACGTAAGGGAAAGGTACAGTGGCAAGGGAAAACTCCTTAGGAAATATAACTAAATTAAAACACAGGGATCAAGGATAAAGTATTTGATACAGCATACTCAAAAAAAGAAACAGTTACATACATTATATAATCCTAGAATTACATTCATATTAGGATGAGGACTATTTTGAAGTCTTTTTTAAGTTTACAAATGGATGCCTATAGAAACTGCCTATGATTCAGAGTCGTCATTACTTCAGAATATTTTATGATTATGTGTTTAGGACTATGTGCTTTTTTAAGTGTGTACGCTGTAACTACTTCATAAAATAATAAAGAATAAATTATTAAAATATAAATGCTACTTACATATCCCAGTTTGGAGCTATTCGCAAATGCTGGATCAGTAATTGAAACTAGAATAAAAAATTTAAGATGCACATTTCATTCGTGAAACAATACAGAAAGTGACCACTAAGTTAACAAATCAGATATATATACAAGTGAAATGTGAATCCTGCACCAAGGAGATAATTATTTACAAAAATGCAAAAGCACTGAATATATGAATAAGACAAAAGTAAAATCTAAGAACTGTACTTGCAGTTTCCCATCCCCTAAATGTGCCCCACCCCTCATCCCACAAACACATATCAAGTACCAAAAAAGTAACCTTATCACTATCCTGAAAGCAAATGACTTAAATTTTCAAGCCAGTACCCAAATGAGGGCCCACTAGGGCAACACATCGGACCTGTAACTCCTTTCCAGGGATGACTTCAAAAGCCCTGCCAAACTCCCATTGTTTTACTGATGAACCAAGACAGTCTGATAAATATTACCAGGGGGAAAAAGTCTTAGAGGCTCCATGTGTCCCCTTCAGAAACTCTGGTGTTTACCAGGTGACCCAATAGAGGAGCCCCTATTCCACATGGGCAGCTCATTCCACTCGCTGATGAAAAGGTCTCTGTCTTATGATTACAGATATGAAAAATATCTTTTGTTTTTACAGAGATTCCAAGTTAACATAAAATGCAAGCCAGGATATTACAAAAGAAGTTGAAAATTACTGTCTACTCAACTGCTTTTAGACCTAAGGATTAAACAGAGGACAATTTGGGCAAACCTATAATCTTATTATTAAATTTTCATTGTAATTCAATCAATTTAATATTTTGGCGCTTGTTTTTAATCTCTATAAATATATACAAGTTACGTGCAGAAAACATGCTGGAAGGACCACGAAAGGAGTCTTTACGTCACAACCTAACTACCTACCAGAGGGGAATGCAGGAGCCTGGTGGCCATCTCCCTGTGCCCAGCCACCACGCACAAATAGCAAAAGAGGTTTAGCTTGGCTCGCGAGGCCCCCATGGACTTTTCATTGGAGTCGATCTGTGAGCACACTTGTTGTAAAAAGTCATTCCACTCCTGATCTTTTAGTAATACTAACTTATCCACTGAAAAAGAAAGAAAATATTAACAGTGGGTCTCAGGTGAAAAAGGGTTATTGGAAATACTACAAGAGAAATCAAATGGAACATAGAATTTCAATAGCTAAGATGAGGACAAAAAAATCATGACTTCACAATGCCAAAACCAAAAATGCTCCAAGATTGACACTATTTTTATTTACTTCTATACTCATTGCTTTTCCTACCTGTGGAGACTTTTCAAGTATATCAATAAAGAAATATGCTTAAAAAAAGAAAGCAGATGCTTTAAGGAGAGTTATCCTGCAACTGAAAACAAAATGTAAAGTTAAATAAAATTGTACTAAAACAAAAGAGTCTCTGTGCAAATAAAGCCATTTAGCCTTAAAATGTTGGAAAAGCCAAACATGTCATTTGTTAAAAATTTCCAATGAAATTACTATTAAGCATAACCAGGTTAATATTATAGCTGAAATCATCTGGGAGTCCTACCTCCAAAACCCTATGCAAACAAAAGGAAAAACCTAGGAAAAGCGATGACATCCAAAGTTAACATGGTTTCAGCTGATCTGTATCTTTAAACAAAATAAACTGTAATGGTAATTTGCTAATATTATAGAATATTATAAAATGACTCAAAGTCAAGGGAAAAAGGGAAAGAAAATTATTTCAATATATTAATCCTCTAGGTTTTCATAAACAGTGTTTCTACTTGGCATGGTTTATTTAAATTTGAATATAGTTTATTTTTTAATTTACTTTGATTTGATTTCAAATTATAGATTCTACTATAGCTATGATGAAATTTTTCCAAATTAGCTTAACAGCTTTATCAAACAACATACATCAAATTTAAGGTATAAAAAAATTTCTGATGTTCACCCTACATAAGGTTTTTCATTAGGCAAGAGGAAATATAACAGTCTTCCCGGAAGCATGTCCATCCCCACACTGTCCCCACAAACGTAAACCATCTGGCGCCATTCTCAACTGCTCCGGTTCCAACAAATAGATTCTCGATTCCTCATTGTGGTCTCCAACCCTCTGCATCCAGAGGAGCACCATAAATGTTGGAAATTCAACTGGCTCTACAAGGGGAAGGGGAGGAGAAGGGCCCACCCGCTTAACAGGGAAACTCACCCGGCTTTACAGAACTCTCCCACCCACAAGAGCACAGGGCAGCCCAGGCTCAGCTGAGTGAGGTCAAAGGCCGGCACAAATGCATCACAGGTTGTTTACAATTGACATAACACTGCCGCAAGAAAAAGCCAGTTAGCAAGGATATACAGAAATTTAGCTACTCGTGAATAAAATATTCCATTTGCTATTAAATTTCATATTTGTACCTATCTGTAAAGTGTCCATGTGTTCAATTAACCTTTCATGATCCTACCTGAATGTGCTGGTAGATGCAATATTTTTGAATCAAATTTAATTGGTGGTTGTTTCATGATCTGCAGTTAAAAAAAACAAAACAAAACAAAACCTTTTGAGACAGACGTCAGTCTCCTGATTCACCTCCTATATCAGATTATAAATCAATGAGGACAAAAAGAGTGCTGTAAAATTTGTCACCAAAAGAATAACAATTCAGTGGTGCCTTTTCAGATTAAAGTAAACAAATGTGGGTTAACAACTTATAAAAATAAAATCATTTCAAGTGATAGTTGCCATAAAATAAAGCTTCATGGAAAAAGAGTCACCGTGTCTTGGCTTACTTGTAAGCTAATTTACCTCTAGGTTAAAAATTCAGTCATTCAACAAAACATGTTAGGTACCTGCGAGAGTGAGGTACGATATTAAGGGTTAAGGGGGATACAAAGATATAAAAGACATGATCCTGCTATCAGAGGATGGGATCTGACAGTATGACAAACATCTCGTTAATAAAGCATTTGTTAAACAATAAAAAAAAAGCAAAAGATGTAAGTAACTGCGAAACAGGCAGCACATAATTACAGACAAACCATTACATTTCACAAGAGAATTTTTTTTTTTTTTAATACTAGAGAATGCAGCAAGCACTTTAGGCTGATGTGGTCAGGACAGGGTTTACGGAAGAGGCAGATGGTGGACTGAGGTCTTAAAGAATGGTTAGAATTTGATGGTTGAATTAAAGAAAACACCATTCCAGGAAGCTGTGACGGCCTGAATGGTAAAGCACATGTTTTTTGGGTTTTGTTTTTGAGGAAAAAGAAGAAAACGTGTAATTGGATTCACATGTAATGAGAACAGCTGGGGTACTTCATCTTCAGGTTTTTAATACAAAAAAAAAAATTCAACCATCATTTCTAAGTCTAACTTCCCCAAAATCTATAGAGCACTTTTTTAAAACCTTTGCTGATAGTATTCCTGCCAGAAATGCAGAACCTCATCCTCATCGTGAGAAACTCTTAGACAATCGCAAACTAAGGGACATCCAACAAAATACCTGACTAGTGTATAAAATGCCTGACCACTTCAAAGTGTCACGGCCATGTAAGCCAAGGAAAGACTGAGAAATTATCACAAGGCCATGAAAGACAAGGACAGACAGGAGAGTAAGGAGACATAATAACAAACTGAAATGTGGGACCCTAGAATGAAAACAAGACTCAGTGGCATAAGGGGTAAAATTCAAACAAATCTGGTAGTTTAGTTAATAGCACTGTACCAACATTAGGCTTTGCTAACCAAACTATAATCCTGTAAGGTGTTAACATTAGAAGAAAGTGGGTAAAAGATATATTTAACTTTTTCGGTATATCAGTTCAAAATAAGAACATTAAAAAAAAATTAAAAAATAAACTGCTACTGACTTTTAAGTTTTCCCAGAAACAACAAAATGTGGTTATAGGATGAAATAAAGAAATAGAGACAGAATATGGTCAAAACATATCATGAATTGTTCTAGAAAGTCCAGTGGGAAAATGCCCCAAAACACATTCAGTTTGGCATAATATATAGTTCCTTTGCCAGATATATGAACCCATAAAAAGAAATGGCTCCACTGTGAAAAATAGCTGGGTAATCTATGTTAAATGTTGTCTTTCTAGTAAATAAACATGCATCCAAGAACCCATTTATTCTAAACTATAATAATGCTCCCCAATGAGATGAGAGGAAACTGTCATAAATTAATACTGAAAAAGACATTTAAAAAGAAGAAAAAAAAAAAAGTACAGAATAGATGGTGGAGGAATGTATATGCTGGAGACTGGAAATCAATAGAAAACAGAGGGACAGAGAAATTTTTTTCTTTTTTTAAGGCAAGTACTCATATCCTAGTAATACAGTAGTACATTCCAAAAGACACAGAACAACAAAAATCACACCGGGTAGAAGTGCACTGTGCTCCATGACTCCCCTAGTGCCCAATATCTCCCACTGTCTACCCTGCAGTCCTGATAACCTATGAAAGGGTGTGATGTCTGTTAATCTGCCCACCCAACCAAGCTGGTGGGTGATGCTACTGACACCTGCCTCTGTAGCACATCAGCGTCCAGAATATTTAGAGTGATCCACGTTAAGTACATGTGGAGAAATCAAGGAATCAAGGACCAAGGTCTGAGCTGTAAGAGTCAGTGGCCATTCCTCAGCCCGCTGGACGGATGGGCAGCAGAGGTGGTGCAGAAGAGGAAGAAGAGGTGCAGAAGAGGTGCCTTTCCTCACCTTTGGATTGTCAATAATGGAGGTGACGACAAGATCTGAGTCTGTGTAGATAAGCTCTCTCATGCGGGATTCCAGGTCCTGCTGACTCAGATGTTCACTTGTTCTCTGAAACAAGAACAAAAATTAGACTGTTTCCGTAACTAACGAAGAGCTTTAAAAGACTGAGCTAGTAAGATGCTGAGCAAGACACCACTGAAAACGGTAACCTATAGCAACCTATCTCGGTTGCTATTCAAAACACTTTCACAGATAGTTTCATATGATCTTCACAAAAATCCTACATCGTATGTGTCATCATTCCCATTTTTACAGACGAAAACCAAAAAGCTCAGAGAAAGTAACTGAGTTGCTCATGTTTACCACAAAGCCTGGTTTGGACTGGAAAACAGATCTTCTATAGTGAAATGTTCTACACTATGAGGAGGCAAGGTGGTTTTGCAATTACCACCATGATTTTTAATCTTTCATCCACCAACCACTAATCAATTTAATTCTGCTGCACAGAATATTCAATATAAAGTTAAAATTACAGCATAAAAAATTTCAGGCTAAAGTACTAACCTGTTCCCTAAGTGTTAAACACCTATATCTTTATAAAACCTAGTGAAAGTAAAGTTGATACATGATGAAAATGAATAACTAGATGTTTGCCATCAGTTATTCCTTTGAGATGTTTCTTTGTGCTCTACTTAAGAACTTTTATTCCTGTTGCTATGCCTTACTATTTCACATCAGAAAAAAAAGAAGTTAGGCATTAAGAACTTCAATTGAGGGGGCAGCCAGATGACTCAGTTGGTTAGAGCGCGAGCTCTTCATAAGATTGCCAGTTCAATTCCCGCACGGGATGGTGAGCTGTGCCCCCTGCAACTAAAGATTGAAAACAGCGACTGGACATGGAGCTGATGGGCCCAGGAAAACCACACTGTTCCCCAGCATTCCCCAATAAAAAATTAAAAAAAAAAAAAAACTTCCATTGAAACACGATCAGCAAACTGAAAGCCTGAATAAAACAGAAAAGCGAAACAGTGATGTTAAAAATAAGGAAAAGAAATTATCCACAACTGAGGTGGGGCATGGATAAAGAAACAGATTAGTTAATAAAATTCCTGGAAACCAAGACCATCCTTTCGCAACTTAACAAACAGACATACAAAAAACACATTAAGAATAAGTAAAGAGGTACTTGGTGAAAGATTTTTTTAAAACACATTTAAGAACGTGAACTTTCAAGACAGAAAGTCTTGAAAGAAAAGCCAAAAATGAATCAACTGAAAAATTCTTAAAATCATATAAGAATTAGTAAGGTAGACCAATTACAAAATTTATATGTAAAGATTAATATCCTATAAGCTGAATGCATACACAAACAGGCTATAAGAATCAAATATCCCGTTCACAATAGCAAAATTTAAGCAAAATGCTCAGGAATACATTAAGTGATCAAAAAATTGCAGTGAGATCTTTTACTAAATGAAAAATATTAAGCTATAAAATTTTGTTCCCTTGTTCGAAAATGAACATATATGTATAGAACCAAAAGTAGAGATATTAAAATATAATCAATGATTACTCTGAGTAATTATAAGTAGTTTATTACTATCTTTGTCCACTTCTACAATTTCCAAGTTTTCTACTTATTATATAATATTTATAATTGAATTTAAAAAGTATCATTAAAAAATTATAAGACGGGTGGCCGGTTAGCTCAGTTGGTTACAGCGTGGTGATAATAACCCCAAGGTTGATGGTTCGATCCCCACATGGGCCACTGTGAGTTGTGCCCTCCTTAAAAAAAAATAATAATTTTATTTATATATATATATGTGTATATATATACACACACACACACACACATATATATATATATATATATATATATATATATATATATGACAAACTTCCTTACAGTACTTATATAACTACTGCTTAAATAGTTTCAATAAAATGATTACATACACTTAAGACAGCTCTGGCAGTAACTATCTCCCAGAAGAGATTCAACATCTACCACATTTCAGAATGTATTTTTTACTTTTACACTGATTTTCTACTTGACATATAACTAAACCATTATTAGCAGAGTGAGATTTTATTACAACTCATTTACATTTCATTTCAACACAGAAATAAGCTTCCCATGGTCCAAATGAATTTCACATTACATAAAAATTACAGTAATAACTGAAAGCAATTTTCTTTCTCAAGCAGTACATACAATAAAACTTGGAAAAAATTTTAATTCAAAATATTTCTTCATTCAAAGCAAATGTGATCGAAAGAAATTAAAGACGACCTAATGAAATAGAAAGACATCCTGTGTTCGTGGAGGAAAACGATGTTGTTAGGATGGCAGTACTCCCCCAATTGAGTGCAACTGCCATCACAATCCCCAGCTGGCTTCTTTGCAGAAACTGACAAACTGATCCTAAAATTCATACGGAAATGTTAGGGACCCAGAATAGCCAAAACAATCTTGAAAAAGCACATAAAATGGAAGAAACATACTTTCTAACTTCAAAACTTACTAAAAAGTTGCAGTGATCCCAACAGTGTGCGGAGCATGAGGAAAGTCATATAGATGCACAGGACAGAACTGAGAGCCTAGAAACACACCTTCACACTTAGTCAATTGATAGTCAACCAAAATGCCAAGACCGTTACATTAAATGGGGGAAAGGGGAAAACAGTCTTTTCAACAAATGGCGCTGAGACAACTGGATATTCACACACACACACAAATGAAGCTGGACCCTCTACTTCATGCCATATACAAAAATTAACTCAAAATGGATTAAACACCTAAATGTAAGATCTAAGCATAGACATAAATCTTCATGACCTTGGAATAGGCAATGACACCAAAAGCACAAGCAACAACACAAACAAAAAAGGTGAACTACCACAGCAAGATTAAAAACTTTTGTGTTTCAAGGACACCACCAAGAAAGTGAAAAAGATAAGCCACGGAATGAGAGAGAATGTTTGTAAATCATTTATCTAGAACACATAAAGAATTACCACAACCCAGTAACTGGGCAATGGGTGTGAACAGACATTCTTCCAAAGAAGGTAAACAAACGGCCAATGAACACATGAAGCTGCCCAACATCACTAGTCATCAGGGAAATGCAAGTCAAAACTATAATGAGACAATTTCGCACCCACTAAGAGAGCTGTACTCAAAAACAGACAATGCAGCATTATTCACAATTGCCAAAAGGTTGAAAGAACCTAAGTGTCCATCAAAGGATGAGTGAATAAACTGGTACATACACACCATGAAGTATTGTTCAGGCTTAAAAAGGAATGAAATTCTGATATGAGCAACAACATGGATGGACCTGGAAGACATTATGCCAAGTGAAATAAGCCAGATACAAAAGGCAAACACTGTATGATTCCACTTATATGAGGTTACTAGGCAAATTCATAGAGACAGATAGTAGAATAGCGGTTATACCCATGCTGGGGGGGACAGGGAATGGGTAGTTATTGTTAAGTGAGTACAGAGTTTGCGTGGGATGATTAAAAAGTTCTGGAGATGGAGGGTAATGATGGTTGCACAGCAACGTGAATGCACTTAATGCCACTGAACTGTACATTTGAAAATGGTTCAGATGGTGTATTTTATGTAACGTACATTTTACCATAATTAAAAAAAAGAAAGGCGGACAGTATCATGTTTTGGTGAGGATGTGTAAAAATGAACCCTCATAGACTGCTAGTGAGAATGTAAAATGGTGTAGCAGCTTTGGAAAATAGTTTGGCAATTCTTCAAAAGGTTAAACAGAGTTACCATATGATGCAACAATTCCACTCCTGAGGATATATAGAAAAATTAAAACACACCCACACAGAGACATGTACACCAATGTTCGCAGCAGCATTCACAATGGCCAAAAGGTGGAAACAACCCAAATATGTACGGACTGATGAATGGAAAAATAAAATGTGGTATATACAACACAATAGTACTTGACAATCAAAAGGAATATAGTCCTGACACAAGCTACAATTTGGATCAACCCTAAAAACATTATGTTAAGAGAAAAAAGCCTGTCACAAAAGATCACATTGTCCTATTCCATTTATCCAAAATGTCCAGAATGGTCAAATTTATAAAAACATATAGCAGATTAGTGGTTGCCAAGGGCGTGAGGGGAGAGAAACTGGAGGAAATAGGAGAGTGAGTGCTAATGGGTACAGGGTTTCTTTGTGGGACGATGAGAGTACTCTAAAATTACAGTGGTAATGGTTGCCTAACTCTGTGAATAAACTCAAAGCCCATGAATTGTACATTTTAAATGAGTGAATTACATGGCATGTCACTTGTATCTCAATAAAGCTGTTACCAAAAAAAAAAATAACCTAAGAGTACTTTCTAGAAAAACCAATGGTAATCAAGGAAAATGACTTAATTTTAATTTGTAATTGTGAACATAGGTCAGAGAGCAACTTGCAATTATTCTGCTGAATTTCTATCATCATATGTATGTATATATATGTGTATACATATGTGTGTATATATACACATATATACACATATATATTATATATACATATATACACATATATATACACATATATACATATACATACATACATATATATATTCAATATATATATTTTTTTTTAAAAAAAACCCTCCTCCATCTCTGTTCACCTGGGCCAAAGAAGTCTTCTGTGGTGAATTCTGAGTCATATCCTCACCAGGACTTAATCTCAGTGCAGTGCTAGTTCTTGGAGTAGGACGAGAACTGAAAAATAAATACCAGTAAGCATTATGCAGATTTCAGAAACGTTATCCTCTGTTTACTATATTCTGGGGAAAAAACACATCTCATGAAAATGATAGAATATGACGATTCTTTATATAAAAACTTTACATATAAAAAGTTTAAACTTTAATATATGTTTATATGACACATTTATTTTTATAACTGTTTTTAAAGTAGTTTCCTGGCTACTTTATTATTTCTTTACAGCTTCTATGCTATAGTCAGTATTTTCTGTTTTAACTAGAAAACTTAAAGCATTGCTTTTATTATTTTTTAAATGCCTGTTAGTGTAAGCAGGGTTAACATCATAACATAGATCAGATATTCCACATTGGATGGATAATATTTACAATTTTAATTCAGAAAATGTTTGAAATGGAAAATTACCTTGGAATCTACTAAGTAACAAGTTACAATGCATCTATTTGTAATGACTCCTCCTACACTTACCAATAACTGTCATATTCTCAACGGGCCACTCCATTACCCCTGGGTCTCTGATTTTGAGATTTTCACATTTTATGAAATTCTTTCACTCAGATGACCAGGGTTTTTAACAAATTTCTTCAAATTCCCAACTATCAGAATTCTCACCTCTCTTTCACTTATTTACCTGCTTATTCATTTTTAAAGTAAGTACTCACAAAATATGCCAGAGATTGCACATTTTTAAAAACCTGAATTTAAAATATATAAGATATACCAGGCGTGCCAAAAAAAAATGTATACAAGTGGACACTTTGGTCAACATTGCTCAAGCAGTAGTTCGCCATAATTAGAAGTGTCTAGAAGCTGATCTTTGAGCACCTCTTATAATTGCAGAAGTCAGACGTGACTTGTATTCCTCTTTTATTATCAGTATATATTGAGTATTACAATTTTAATACATTTTCCTTTCTTCAAATATGTATACATTTTTTTGGCACCTTCTGCATATAGATGCATTTAACATACGTTACATTTAAATATGGGTAAAACAAATCAGGAAATTTTGGTTTATTATTATAACACCTATGTCATTAAATAAAACTATTTCTCTATGAGAATAAAACTATGAATAAAATGTAACACAAAATTTACATATTAAAATTTTAAATACATTATCACCTTAAAATACCATTCTAATCTTTTTATTATTCTGATGATTACAAACATTATTCAAGCCTCCCATATAAAACAACATTTAAAGAAAAACACAACCTGTTGTTTTCTATAAGTCTTTATCCAAATAAAGAAACTGGACTTCTGAAATTTTGAATTCAATTCTATTTCAAATGGAAGTACAGAATGAAGCAGTTTTAATCCTTTTTTGAATAGGAAAGATAAATGGGTTTGGTTAAAAAAAAATTTAAACGCATAGCAAAATCTACATTCGGCCAGCACTTAACAGTAATTTTGAAGATAAGAGAATGAAGCTGGATTTTGGCATTCACATCCCTCTCTGTCCTTTATCTCTGTGTAACATGGTTTGCCAGCAAGACAACAGATGCTGGAACACGATTTAACATTCATGTCGCATGGATTGCTCACTGCTCTGTCATCGTTTACATACCTGAGAAGAAACATGGACTCATTCAGGTGACCCACAAGACTACTCTTAGGCCGCAGTTCAGTTGGATTTTCTGTGGTGGGAAAGCAGAACATTACCCACAAAGCAACAGAAGGTCAAAGAGCAGAGCATAATGCAGACAGAGATTTAGAGAGAAAGATAACACAAATGTGGAACTCTCAGAGATAGCATTCTAAGCAGTAAGAAGGTACGCGAATGAAAGCTCACCTAGTCTCAAAGAGTGACTTAGCTGCTGACCACTCCTCTCTCCTTTTGCTTGTCCACTCTGAGGGTTCTTCAAAAGCTCCTTGGAATCTTGTGACCCAGAACACTCCATCATGTTTCTGCTGTTCAACAGGAGAAAGTCAACACAAACTCGCTTTTGAGCTATCTATAGTTCTTCTGTGTAGAACATAAAGGTTGGGAAGGATTAATTAAATTACGCTTGACATGTGGCAAAGCCACAGAGTTAGAAAAGTAATACTTTTCATTAAGTAGCTAAAATGAGCACTTACTATATATAAGGCATTGTACTTAACCCTGAAAGATAAAACCAGCAGGCAGACTGGGGAAGTAAGGCAGCACTCGAAGTACCAGTAAACAAACAGTTTCCTTTTATTTTTCCCCTTAGAGTATTGCCTGGTCTGGGCTCCAAGGTAGCAAGTACAGACAGAAGGAGTCCCAAGAGAAGCCCTCTATTTCTGTTCCAAGGAATAGGAAAGGAGACTCCTAAAGTCCAGAACAGGGGAAATCCTTAGGTTTTCCTTTTCTTTTTCCATTTTGTCCTGCCGCAGTCTCCAGGTAATCCTGCAGCTGCTTCTGGCCAAGTGCCTCAAACTCTGAGGATGGGGCATCCTCTTCTCTAACCAGAGAGCTATGATTCCAAGAACATGAGGCAAATACCTGCTGCTCTGCTTTTTTTCCCTCTCTCACTGTCCTGCCACTTGGCCCCAAACATGTCCAGCAAGACATAAAAACTATAATATGCCATGACTAAGTAGAGTTTATTGTGGGAATGCAAGCCTGGTTCAATATTTGAGATCCAATTTATGTAAGAGACCATAATGAGAGTCTAAAGAAGAAGCGACATGAGCATATCAACTGATATGTAAAGGCATTTGATAAAATTCAACATTCACTCAAACTGAGAAAGGGCAGCTACAAAAATCTCCAGCACATCCTTCTTAATGGGGAAAGCCAGAATGCTTCCATCCTATAATCAGAAACCAGGCAAGGATGTTCACTTCCACTACTCCTGATTCAGTACCTTACCGAAAAAAATCCTAGCAATAAGACAAAAGAAAGAAAATGCATAGAGGTTAAAAGGCAGGTGACGAAAAGGTCAGAGGTGGGCTGTGACTTGCTGACACTGATAGACCAGAGCCCGTTTTCTAGAGTTCCCACAGAGCCTAATACATTGGTGAGAGCATAGCTGAAGCTCACTGGATCAGAGAAACTCACGTTTCGGAAAGACTTTCAGTAGAATTCAGACTTCTCTACCCAACACACTGACTTTGCCAAGATTAAAAGTAAGAATCAGACAACCATTGACCGCTGAATGGGTTGGGGGGGTGGGGAAGTCAGTGGATTACCAGCACTTCACCTCTATTCAATGACCTCTCCCCTTGTTCTTTTCTACATTCCACCACTTTTGGAAGTGTCCTGAGCTAAGAAAACTTTATAATAAAAATAAAGTACATTAGTCGGGAGGAGCCAGGTTGTGCTGTGGTGACATACAACCCCCCCAATGCCAGGGGCTCAGAATCTCACAACTTCATGTCTCACTCATGAACATGGCCACAAAGGCTGGCAGGAAAGCTTTGCTCACTGCAGTCACTGAAGACCCGGCCTGACAGCAACTCCATTTTGACATTTTCTAACCAATTACCTCATCAGGAGAAGTGTGGCTCTTAAACGTTTCTATCTAGAAGTAACACATACCACTTCTCACATTTCATTAGCCAAAGCAAGTCACATGAGCACCCCTAACTTAAAAGGGGCAATTGAGATCCTACCATGTGCTTGCAAGGTGAAAAGCCACTTATATTTGGTGAACAGAACTAATGACTAGCATACTAAATCAGTGACTGGAGAATAAACAACTGACCAGAAAACGAACAAATTCAAGAACACAAAACATGTCACTGATGCCGCATTATTAGAATAGCAAAGGGAGTGTTTAATAACCATGACCCACACGTAGGTAAGTTTATCCTACCTGATGTTGGAATCCTCAGAGCTTGAGTCCTGGTCTTTTCTAGTGAAAACATCCTTCCAAAATGAATGCTGCAGTAGGCCCGCCCAAGTTAATCTTTATAAAACATAAATGTTAAAATTTTATTTTAACATGATGTACCATGGAGAACCCCAGAATGTGTCCCAATTACATATATCAGAGCTGACAATTTATAAATATCTCCATATAAATGTACCTTTGAGATTGTTTCATACTTTACTCTTCCATTTTAGTAGGCAATTAAACTCTTAACAACAAATAATTCAAAAGCAATGTAGAAGCCTGAAATGGTACAGAATGAGAGTTTGACAACTAAGTATTACAAGTTTCAGGGTTCCTAGTCCATGGAGCCTGATGAAAACATTTTGGGTTCTCAAAACAGCCTATGAGGGAATCTATAGCTATTTTAAAATTTTAAAGTAAATATATCAGGTATTACCAATCCTGTCACCCTTCAAGTCCCAAGAGTGGCTAGGTTATTCTAGGTACCCTTCCTGTTACACACGTTTCATTTTCAAAACTTCAGTTTTAGAACTTCATTCAGAAATAAACAAAAAAACAACTTCATGACTATATTCAGTCACACCTTTTAACAGACAACTGTTACCTACCTAGTTTACCCACAGTAAAATGACGTTAGGCTAAAACCCAGACTCACTTTCAAAGCATTGTTTTGCTACTAATAGATTATACCTCTAGGTACACTCATCAGACTCATCAGAAAGGTTAGGGCTCATTGTAATTTTTAAAAATATAATTTATATTTGATTAATTTCATCATTCAAAATTTCTGTATTGAAATGAAAACTGTTTTGATCAACATTCACACACTAATAATAAAGAGAAGGAATTTGCCACCACATACAATACCCCTTTTTAAAAGGGCTCTTAAAATTCACTAACGGAGAAATAAAAATTGTCAATGACATAGAATTTCTTTCTCATCTGTCAGATTGGCAGAAGTTTATAACATTAGCAAAGACCACCATAGGTAACAGCGGTAGGGAAAGAGCTTTCTAACATTTCTGGAAGTGTGAACCAGCGCATGTTCCTAGAAGGCAGCAAATGTACCAAACTTTTCAATGTTCTCAGCCTCTGGCCAGCAATACCACTTTGAGACATTTATCCAAAACAGATAACTGTCCAAGTTATCAACAATGACAACAAAAATACACAAAAGGTTAGTTACTGTAGCACTATACGTATGATAGTCTAAATCAAGAAGCACTCTAAAAAAAAAATAGGTTACCAAATGTACATTCTGTAGCCATTGAAAATGACTAAACAGATATATAGAAAGAAAAAACTAGTTTATGGAGTGGTCCCATTTACACATAAAAAAAAAGCATATAATACAGGGTTATAAATATGTGGAAATGTAAATATGCAATCCTAAACTAAGTATATTTATATACTATCAAAAGACGTCTAGAAGTATCTACCAAAATAACACTAATCCTAAAAGCATTCTATTATAAGCATAGGAGGTTTGGCCTACAACTTATACAAGAATTACCATTTCCCTCAGCAGGTTTTTCCTCACATTTAGTGAAGATAGAGAATGGACTATTTTATATGCTACACTAAATTTATTAATCATTTTGCACCCTGAAACATAGATCCCAAATACTGGCTCAAACATCCCCCGTTACCCCAATTCTGGTTAAGTGGCAGAACCAGAACTAGAAACCAGCTGCTCGTCTCCCAGGCCAGGGAAACCGCCCCCCACTCCCCGCGTGCCCTTCCCCCTCTGCCATCCCAGGCCACAATTTCTAACTCACTGACATCACTACAACACAGAAAATTCACACGGTGCCTATTATCCTGTCACTTGATAGCCCCATTATATGACTGGACTATCAAAAATATATCACATTAAAATACCACTCAGTTAGTGGTTATTACATTAACTGTCTTGACAGTATCATCCCTAGTTCAATAGTCGAAAACAGTATTAGCCTGAAATCTACAATGGAAAGAAATAACTGCTGGGATTTGGGACTTGCAAGAAAAATATTTCAACCTACTAGGCAACTATTTAATACATTGAGAAAATGACTTTAAAAATTCCTCATGATTAAAAACAACTGCAGAGAGAAACTGCTCAATGTAGATGTAGAGTTCTTTCCTAAAAAAGGTAATTTGAACAACTACAACCCATACCTACCTTTTCTGAGGATCTTTTTGAAGTAAACCATCAAGCAAATTAATAAAGTCTGGAGAAGCTTTAGGAAGAGAAGAATCTACACACAAATTCCCAAAAAGAAAAAAAAAAAAGTACATGAATACATATCCTACATTAACATTTAAAGTCATACTATTTTAGGCACATAAATTATTTTTAAGACAACTCTGAATCTATTAATAACAATTACAGCCTCCATTTAATGAGGGGGGAAGGGGAACACAAACAAAAAACATTTTGCCTTAGACCACAAAAACTATGAATCTCGAAAACTAAGTTTCGACTGACCTCTAAAATTACTTTATTGAATAATCCTAGTGAGGGCTGCCAGCCTAACAAACTCTGCCCTTGTCTTCAGCTATTAATTACGCCTCCTTTTCTGAGGTCGTCTCAACTTGACTAACTCTGCTTTATAATACACTGTGATTTAAATACTTGCAATCCCTCTCTTTATTTTTTTAACAGAAAAATAATAAACGTCACATTATGATCCTGTCCAATTTCATTAACCTCCAAGTTTTGTCTTTTGAAATTAGACAGATATATACCATGGCCAAATTATCAGCAATGGTTAAGAGAAGTGGCTGTGAAGGCAAGGACCAGCCATCGCCAAGCACCCCAAGTCAAAGCCGTCAAAGCAGATGACACGGTTGGGCACTCTGACCCCATCCTGATGAAGAACCCTGTGAAAGAACTAGGCTTGGGCCTCTGACCCCATCCTGATGAAAACCCCTGGAAAGAACTAGGCTTGGGCCTCTGACCTCAGTCTGATGAAGACCCCTGTGAAAGAACTAAGCATGGGCCACCAGCGGTATCTTCACCAGGCCTCTAAACCCTTCATTCTCAGATTTCTCTTTCCTGAATAAAAATCTTTAACTTGTAGGAGACAACAATAGTCAATATGGTTTATAAAAAAAAAAAAACAGAAGTCATCATTATAGGAAATAGGAATGACTGATTTCTACAAAAACTAAGACAAAGTTAATGAAAGAAAAAAATGAGAAATGCAGCTTTTTGTTTTAAAATATAGACTATTTTCAAAATATCAAGAGTTTTGGGGTTTTTTTGGCTCAGATGATTCTTGAAATATTGAAAATATTCTGTATTCCTAGTTCTTCCATTAATTACCGCTGGAAGTGTTATTCTTCTAAAAACTCACATTATTTTTTGCAAAGTTCTGTTTTCATTTATGTGTCATAAGATTCACTTTTTTATTTGTGATGCACTGAAAAGTACTTTATTATGCTTGTGCCCTTTGTTTTTCTTTTCTTTCCTTAAAATTGTTAATGGTAGGTTGTTATATTAATCACAATTTATACGATTAAAGTTCCAACACTTTTAAAGTACTACAGATATATCTAGTTCAAAAGACTTTGAAACTTGTCAGGGTAGCTTGAAGATTCATCAAAATAAGGGCTGAGAAATGCCTGATTTGTTCCTATTCAAACACTAACTAGAAATAACTACAAAGAACATGAGTCCTAATTAAGTAAATAGTACATATACAAAAAAATAAATAAAAGTTTGAATTTTTTAAATCTTTAAACCAGACTTCTTTGATATAGGAGCACAAAATAATTTGTTTTTAAATGAGGGAACTATTAGCAGTACTTCATTTTCCATTCCAGTATCTTTAAAAAAAAAATGGCAAAACAAATGCTAACATTCCTAAAAATATCAATTTGGGACTACTTGTAAAATATAAATTGGAGGGTTAAGAATCAATAAAAATAAAACTTTGGATAAAAGTATACCTTTAGTCGGTGTAAAATGTAAATTAACTACATTTATCATTTTAAAAGTCCTACCTTTTGGAATAGGTGGCAAAGGATCTTCATAAAAAATCTTTTCCATTAATTCTGAAACACTCTCTGAGAAGAATGGAGGTTTTCCTGAAATTACATGAAAAGTTGCCAAGTAAACAATAGTTTGCTAATACCAATAATTCTAAATAAATCTCAACTGCACATAGTTCAGGATTATACAATTTATAAAACATGTATTTATGCAGCAATAACTAATTATTGAATGCCTAGTACATTCTAGGCATACTGTCTAGTAATTTTTGCTCCAAAAGACTTATTAGAGCTGATGGGCCGGCTAGACCTTATTTGCGGGGAAACACAGTGTATATGTATTTTTATATTTCTGTAATTCAAAATTTGTCATCCTCATAAATATACAAATTCACATATGGACCATGACCAGTGTTCAGAGGGTTGCATGGGCCACTGCACACACCAGACTCATTCAGTCACAAGTACCATTTACAAGATCTTCTACCAATAATCAGTTTTTAATAGGCACATTTTAACATTCCAGATGAATTATCATGAAAATACCTCTACATCAAAAAGTTCCTAAGAACTCTGCCTAGACACCAAGCAATCCAGCCAAAACCAGTACATATAAAAATTTAGAAAAACCAGCTTTTTCACATCTTATAGGTAAAATGTTTGCAAATTGCAGTTTTAAACTCTGTGTTTATGCAGCTATGATTTTAAACTGAACCAGAAAGTAATCACCTGAAAACATCTCATAAAGCAGACAGCCCAAAGACCAGAGGTCACTGGTGATGGAGAAATCGGTACCCCTCACAATTTCTGGAGCTGTATACGTAAGCGATCCTAAAAACAAAGCAGCAAAAAAAACTTTTTTAGGCATTTATATAGTTCTCCATACAAACCTACCCAGGAGACACCTGACGAGGTGAAAAAATATGGGAGAAAAACATGCGCATGAATATAACTTCACGTGTAATTACATTTTTTAATGTTCCTAATTTGAAGGTTCCGTTTTATGTGAGAATATAGACAGACATTGAAAACCCACCTGAGTTAGATTTCAGTACATTCTTTTCCAAATTAACAATTTAAATAGTCCAAAGAAAAGAATTTTTGCCTATACTATATACTACTATCTTGAACAGGATGTGTTAAGTCATGCAGCAGGAACAACCCTATATTCCCACTGGCTTAACAAAGGTTTATTTGTTACTCAAACTAAATGTCCACCACAGGTAGAGGGCTCTGATCCTCAGTCACTGAAAGCCCCCGGCTGAGAATGGGCTCCTTCTCAACACGTGCATCCTGTCACCAAGGCAGAGGGAACGCATGCAGCAAACTGCGCACTGGTTCTTCAAGTCCCCACTTCAAAGTGATTCACACCCCTTCCGCTCACACTTGGGTGGCCATGGGGACACACAATCCTACCAGGGGTGCAGAAGGACAGCAGGAAATATTTAGTGAACATGTGTATAATGTGTACCACATGTACTTTAGACACAGTTTAGGATTGCATAGAAATACCAAATTCTAGAGCTAGAAAGTCCCCTATTTACTGATGAGAGAAACTGTAGCTTAGGGAGGTACCCTAACGTCCCTGAAGTCACACAGCTGGGCAGGGACAGAGCACCCGCCAAAACCCAGGGTTCTCATCTCTCCCTGGGGCATAATCTTTCCGCTCCACCTAAAAGCCTCTCATTTCCCAATGAGAATGTTCTTTCCATGAAGTAATAACCAATCACTTGGAAAATAAAACCCCACTGAGGTAAACCTTCCAGCAAACGGTCTCACGGGGCCCATTACACCCAGATCAGCAGCCTCGTGTGTTGTAACCCTGATGCAGGGTTGTAACGTCTTCTATGTGACATTTTTGCTATGCTATCACATTTCATACCCACACTCACTCATTCAACACTGTGGAGGGCCTATTTGTCTACACATGGCTAGATGCTGAGGAAACAAAGACCCCCCAAGACGCCCAGGGACCCTGCCCAACAATTAACCGGTGCTTCCTTGATATTTATTGAATGTGAATTTCATGTCTGTCTGTCTTCCCTGACTAGAAATGTAAGTTCGGTGAGGTCAGGGATTTTTGTCTGTTTGTTCACATCCATATTCCCAGTACTTACCGTGTTTCCCCAAAAATAAGACATAGCGGGACAATCAGCTCTAATGCATCTTTTGTAGCAAAAATTAATATAAGACCCAGTATTATATTACATTATATTATATTATACCTGGTCTTATATAAGAACCAGTCTTCTATTATAGTAAAATAAGACCAGGTCTTATATTAATTTTTGCTCCAAAAGACGCATTAGAGTTGATTGTTTGGCTAGGTCTTATTTTCAGCAAAACACAGTAGAACATGCCAAAATTTCTGTTGAATAAATAAATGTTAAATTAATATTATACATTCAGTAATGAACAAATGACTATAAAGTCCCTACCTTCACAAGCCAATGGGAAGACAATCACAGAAAAGTAATTATTGCATGGCAAATTCAATGACAGAGTTATGCACAGAATACTGTAACAGTAATAGAAGAACCAACACTTAAGTATTCAGTCCAATAAAAGCCTGCCAACCAGAGGGACAAAGATAATTCCCTCCAGACAGCTAATCCCGGGAAACAAGAGAAGGGGAAGCACACTCCAAGAAAAGAGAACAGAAAGAACGCGGGCGAGCTGGACACGCTCAGGAAACTGCAAACGTGGCTGCTAGAGCATCACACAGGAGGTGGGGATGGTGGGCGAACCATGTTAGTCTGGATCCTCTGAAAAGCAGACACCAAGACAGGCTTAACCATGCAAGGATTTTATGACAGGAAACATCTGTGAGAAAAGGAGGTGAGCTAGTCAAACACAATGCACACTGGCCCCTGAGGGAAGAGAGAGGGAAGGAAGATGGAGTGGCAATATCCTAGATTTCTATGCACTATAAGAAAGGGCTCTCGACTTTTTCTGTCTGACTTATTTCACTTAGCATAATCTCAAGATGCACCCATGTTGTCGCAAATGGCACTATTTCATCTTTTCTTATGGCAGAAGAGTATTCCATTGTGTATATATACCACAACTTCTTTATCCAGTCATCTATCAAAGGACACACACACACAAAAAAAAAAAAAAAAAAGAAAAGAAAAGAAAAAAGAAAAAGAAAAAAAGAAAGGGCCAGGAAGGTCATTGAGAATTCCCAAACCAAAGTCGTCCATCAGCGTCTCCCAGGAATGGGCCTTTTAGTATTCGTGCCATGCTCGGTTGTCAGCTGGGTGCAGCCCGTGGGACATACTCATATGTCCTCAGAGCAAAAGTAGCAATTTTCTCAAGTAGCTGCAGTCCTTGATTAATTATGTTCCATGTAGTTGAAGAACAGCGAGGTACCTTCTCATGGCCACTACTAGACCAGAGAGGCAATCGGGGACCAGATCTGGAAACTTGAACTCTAATCTGCAAGCCAGGGGATTCTAAACTTGAAACTCATTTCATAAATCAGCCCAGATGTCCAGCTTCTCTCAGTCAATGAACAAGACTGAACTGAGGGTCAGAACTGAGCCCAGTTTCACATAACCCCCACCACTCCCCCAGGCACTTCATTTGTTTACATAACTTTCCTGTCCCTGGAGGTTGGGATGCATGATCCAGTCCAAGTCCCTAACTTTACCCAAAAGGAAATTAAGACCTCTAGAGCTACGTGACATTACTCTCGAGGTTACACATAAGCAAAGGCAGGACCAGAACTCAGGTGTCCTTAGGAGAAACTCTGCAATACTACCTTTATTCAGCCGAGCCAGTTTTTTTCTCTCTTTTTGGTTCATCAATATCTCAGGCTGACACCAATGTTAACAGATCCTTTATGGCTATAAAGGATCTCCTAGATACCAGTCATCAATCCTACCACAACACCCAGCCACTGGCAGATGTCAAAAGGCAAGACATTTATTTCAAGCACCTGTTCATCACCGCACTTAGACTGTAAGTTCTCAAAGGCGCCAGACACACAGGAGTGGTTTTAATTTTTACTTTTATCTTATGGCACAGGGATGTGAAAGTGAGTGGCCTATGACATGGGTGGTTCCCCGATGGTCAGAGCTGAGGGTTATAATATGAGGTCCTCCATCCTTGGTCAAAGAGGCTAACCTGCCCCATCATGGGGACTATTCTTAGATTAAGCTCAGAAGTACTGAACGGTACTGCTAGAAAGTCTGGCCTATTCCTCCATAACACGGCCCTCTTCCCCTTACTAAAGGGGAATACTTCAAAGATGCATTCCTGAAACACATCACCTTCCTGGTTTTCTAAAACCATAAATGATAATTCAGAACTTAATATTCTACTAACACAGCTCACGATATTCATTTTCACAGAATGTCAGTCATCCTATGAAATGATATTTGGGGACATCAAAAGCCTTCATCTTGGGCATGAAGCTTTATCGCATGCAAGACTGGCCCTGACAGTGACATTTCCTTCGGTCATACTTATGGGGCCTGTGGTTAACTGTTGCTCCCCACCCCTGTCCTTCATACCGCTCGTCCTAGGCCACATGACGACCGAGCCTCAGGATGCCACCCTGTCTCACAGCACCCTTCCCTGCACGGTGAGTAGAAGAGAGCTTTGGTCTAGTCTCAAGTACCTACACAGGGAACTTGAGGACAAAAGATCTTTCCCACTCCTCTCAAAAATTCTGGGATCAGAAATAGCACTTCACCATCTCCCCTCAAGCACAGCAATTCTAACACCCCGGCCCTCTCACACTGTCAAACCAACCTCCCAAGAATGCACTCCTAAATTCTTCCTTAATCGAAGAATATCAAATACTCAACAATGCTGAACAGTACCTAGTAAGTCACTGGTGTGTGCCAGGCACTGTTCTAAGTGCTGACAGTACAGCAGGAAGCAAGACAAACCCCACTCCTTATGTTCTAATGGGTGGTCAGGGACATATAAAGCTAAGGGTAAGATATTTCTTTGTTAGAGGTTCCCCATGCCTTACACAGTATCGGACCCACACGGAAATCTTTAGGCCATGGACAAAGCCATCTCTATAGCCAGACTTCTCCATTATTATTTTCAACACATTATTTGAAAGGCAAAATGAAAAGTTGGTATTATTCCCTAAACACGTGACTTGGGTGTCCCACGTCTCCGATTACGATCGTTAAGCTTTCCACGTACCTTTGACTCTACTTTTCATGTTTTTCTTCAGTACATTTTCCCCACTATCACCTCCTCCTTCTTCTGCTACCACCAAAGCAAAGAACTCTTCCAAATTTTCACCTTCCACTTTTGCCAGGCAAAAATTATTAAACTTCAATGTGCCAGGCCCTTCCAAGAGTATCTATAAAGATTTAAAAATAAACGTGTTCAGAAACCACTTCAATTTGCTCCTCCATCAATACGTCTTATAACCTCACTAAAGAACTCTGACCACTGGCTTTCTTGCTTCATCACAATTCAGAAAATTAAATGCTTACTACTTTTTTCAAAAGTTAAAGAAAAATAAATCTAACATTTTAATAACAATAATAGAGTCAAATATCAAATTTTCCAGTCTCGGACATGCAGAATGAACACATCATATAACCACAGAGGGAAACCCCAGGCTTTGGAGAAAGAACAATATATATGGAACAATCTATACTCTCCAATCCTCAGTGACAGCTGAAGAAGGATTTGAAAACCCACCTGCCAAAGGTGTTGTTTATATAATATATAGTTAAAAGTAGGGTTTTGAAGTTAAAGATCTGAATTTGAGCCCTAGGTCCACCACTTACAGGCAGCCTGACCTGGAGAATTCACCTAACCTTTCTAAATCTGTCACTTCACCTATAAAATGGGGGAAATTATACTTAATTCTTCATATTGTTGTGAAGCTTAATTGAGGTTATACATGCACAGGGATTTTAATAGTGACTGACTTGTGATAAGTGCTCAAGTCTGCTAATATAATCTGTGATCAGAAGTTATCTGTTGATTGTTGAAACCATGCCAGGAATCAGTGTTCTATTTTATTTTTTCCTCCAGAGTCATTAAAAATACTGCTGGGAAGTTGCGATGAGTCAGGTAGCTTTTGTTTTTAAAAGCAATTCAAAGTTTGCCTTTACTGTCTAGTTGCAAATACTAAGGATGTCCTTTACAAGACTACAGTGTCTTTTCAACATTTGTGAGCACCAGAATCCCCTGGAAGACTTAAGAAAAACTACAAGTTCCTACCCCCAGAGCTTCTGATTCAACAGGTCTGGGGTGGGTCCAAGAACTGCCTTTCCAATGCTACTGGTCCAGGGAGCACACTTTGAGAACCAGTGGGAAGGGTCAATTCTTTTTTTATAAGCAATTCTTTTTTTATAAGTAAATCTTTTAGACTTTGGAAGCCATAAGGTCTTTGTCCCAAGTGCTCAAATCGGCTGCCACCAACAATATATAAACAAAAGGATGTGGTTATGTTCCAGTAAAACTTCATTTCCAGAAATGGGCATCTTGCCCAAATTCTGCCAACCCCAGCTCTAGAATAAAGGTTACATTGCAAATCAGCCTTAGTTTCCTAGATTATGAACAGCTGATACTGGACCTCATTAAATAACTCCCACACAGAGGTTGGCACGCTGGGCCTCTGGGCCAAATCCCAGACATTACCTATTTTCGTATAGGCATAAGCTAACAGTGGTTTTCACATTTCTAAATGTTTGGGGGGAAAAAAATATATGGTAATATTTATTGACATGTGAAAATTATATGAAATTCAAATTTGTGTCCATAAAGGTTTACTGAAACAAAGCCATGCCCATGTATTTACATATTGTCTATAGCTGTTTTCAGGCCTGTTAACCACAGTTAATGGGTTGTAGACTGGAGGCAAGTTTATGACTATCACAAATAAGAACTTCTATTCATTACACAGAGTTTTTATGGAGTTTTTTTTTAGGTTTAATTATGTTCTCATACAGATGGGCTACAATAAAGTTTAACAAGGAAATATCCAACAAAGAAAAAGTAGCAACTCAGACCAGTAACATGGACAATCCCTGAGACTGTATACTTATAAAGATAACAACAGATGTCACTGAGGACAGCACACTATGTACCAGAAAGTGTCCCAGAAATTTCACCTAAATATAATATGGAAGGCTTACAATCACCCCAAAATATCTATCTCCATATCAGAGATGAGAAAACTAAGGCACAGAGAGAAAGGGTGACTTGTCCAGGGCACACGGCTTCTAAATGTCAGCACCAACTGTGACTCAGAAACTAAGCAGGTTCCATGACGCTACACAAGAAGCACATTTAGTCATGGATAATTCGTTTTATCCAAAAAAAAAAGAAATAATATCAGGAATTCCATAATATCAGGAATCATACATACATAGCCAAGAATGCCACTATCAAACTAAAATAATGGCTTGGAATTACGTACCCTAAGAGCCAAGAGTCTTATTTTATAGATGTATTGACCTCATCATGACCTCGGCAGAAATAATAAATACTCAGAACTCTAAAAAGAGGGAAGACTTTGTATCCTGTACATACTTCAATAAGTAGCTATTTAGGTACCTAAAATATAGTATTATATGGTTCCTACAATTTAAAAAAATGTTAACTTAAAATTTCAATATGTTTTATATCTAAAATATATATATATAAATAAAAAGACCTTGGAGAAAGCACTATAAATTAAGACACAAGGGGTTAGGAAATCAAAACTTCATGAATTACCTTCCCAGGAGAAATGTCACAAAAGAGAATGCCAAGCTGATGAAGGTGATGTAATCCAGAAATCAGGTCAATTCCAAATTCTCTCACAACATCTTCTGGGAGGTTTTTATCTTGGGCTATAACCGTTTCTAAGGAACCACCTGCAAGTGGATTAAAATTTGAACCCAGCAACATTACATAGTGCCTCTGGGAGGTTCCGACTGGCAGATACTGAGCATTAAAAAATGATCAAATCAGTACACCTGGACAGCCTAACAGAGGAAACACATGCGAATAAACACAGTGGACAGGCACCCTGCAGGAAATCTGTGTCCATGCCCCAGGGCCAGCTCAGGGAGCACAGGCAGCTAGGTCTGGAAGACCCATCAATAAGCCAGCAGGTGGGATGAGGGGAGAATGACACCATGCTGTGATTTCTCACTCCAGATCCCTCGGGGAAATGAACAGTTGCAAAAATTTTTGGCAAACACAAACCAAAACAGTACACTTAAATCACATTATGCAAAGTATAATCACATTTATTCCTGTGCAAAGTTCAGTCACATTCTGCAAAGTGTTGATTGGCAAAAAAAGATGGTTCCTTTCCTTAAGTTAGGACATCACAACCCCTACTGAAATAATGGGCCACGGCAGACACACCGAGAAATTCTATTTCTATACCTTTCCAAGGTCCCAGTCACGTGTCTACCATCTAAGTACCAGAAACAAATTTTTTTAAAAGGGTCAAGATTACAACAGGATCCAAGTTCAGAAAACGTGAAGTCTTAGCTGGCATCTGAAAGTTCATTCAGGATTACTGTGATAAAGGTAGGAGATATTTGGGGGTTTGTTTTGGTGGGTGAAGAACCACCAGACATGGGCATAAAATTATGCTGTTACACTGGTCAGGGGTCAAAAACAACACCTGAGGCAAAAAGTAATACTGAGAAAGTCCCCTGATCACCTCAAAAGTCTGTACAGCTATGGACGTACATAATTAAAGCACAGCACCCTCCTCCTGATTCAGAAAAATGAAATGAAAAAGTATTATTCCAAATAACCTTCTATGATTCAACTGTATAAATGATTATCCCAAGTAACCTCTTTTATAATTCAGTTGTATAAATTCTAAGTGCCAAT